>NW_023270415.1:75350160-75442807 GCF_011800145.1 Mirounga leonina | reverse complement strand
TATGTGTGTGTTGCGTGTATGTCTGTACATTGGTGTGTGTTGTGTGTCTATGTTTGTTGTGTGTGTGTTTGTGTGTGCTGTGTGTATGTGTGTGTGTAGGGGCAGGGAGGAGATGAGGGAGAGACATTTGGTAATTTGAGAGTGAGGAAACAACAACATGTATCAAAACAAATAGTCTGATGCATTTTGGGAATTGTAAGAGATTCAATATTGCTACACAGTAGAAAAACCACAAACTGGAACTGTGATTGCAAAGGATGTTAATAGAAATCATCTGAAAGGATTCATTGAATAAATAAGCTTAGAAACAAAGTTAAACTGCCTGTAGTACTTCTTAGATTTTATGAAATGATATTATGTATTATGAATCTTGGCTAGTTTGGTGGGGTGGTGGATGGGCCAAGAGTATAAAATATTTCCCATTTTTAAGGTATATATGCAAGTAGGATTGGCATTGTCTAGACTAATTTCTGCAATGTTGGGTTAGTACAAAGAAGAAAGTATGACAAACAGAGAGATTGCAAAAGTAAGTGGGGGTTGGATTTAGAAGTTTGGCCATTATCTTCAGGTCAATTTACAAATATTTATTAAACACCTACTATATCCCAGGCACTCTTCAAGACACTGGGGATCCATCAGAGAACAAGGTAGAAAGAAAAGAAAACCCGTTCCCATGTAGCTTAACTTATTCTGGGGAGAGACAGACCCTAAATTAGATAAATAGGAATAATATATAGTATGTTAGGTGGTGATAAGCACCACATATAAAAAGTAAGGCAGAGGGGCACCTGGGTGGTGCAATTGGTTAAGCGTCTGACTCTTCATTTCAGCTCAGGTTGTGATCTCTGGGTCTTGAGACTGAGCCCCATGTAGGGCTCCACAGTTAGCAAGGAGTCTGCTTGGGACTCTCCCTCTCCCTCTGCACCTCCCCCCGCGTGTTCTTTCTCTCTCAAATAAATAAATAAATCTTAAAAAAAAAAAAAGTAAAGCAGAGAGGAGGTAAGAAGAGAGATGGGGATTTTACATCAGCTGTGCAGGGAGCTGGTCAGTGGGAAATGACAGGTGACAATAGGCTCAAAGGATGAGATCCAGTGGGCTCTGTGGATGGGGGCTCCATCTGAGGGAATAGCAAAGACCTGGAGCAGAGGATTCTGGGGCATTCAAGGAAGAGGAGGGAGACCAGTGAGCAGGTGAAGTGATTCCAGGGGACGGTTCTGGAAGAAGACATCCCCCAAGATAGTCAGATTGCAGAGGGCCTCCAGATCCCCAGGTCTTTGGCTTTTAGCCTGAATGAAATGTAGAGACACTAGAGGGTTTCGAGCACTGAGTGGTTAAGACTGGCTTACTTGTGAAAGGATCTCTCTTGCTAATATGTAGGAAACAGGCCAAAGGGGGCAAAATAGGAAGCAGGGGCACTAGTTAGAAGGTTCTTGCATTAAGCTGGCTGAAATATGTTGGGGGCCTGGACCAGAATGGAAGCAGAAGAGCTAATGGGAACTGGCCAGATTCTGGACATATTTTGAAGGCAGAGCCAATAAGATTTGCTGGTGGGTAGGATGTGGAATTGAGAAAAAGAGAGGAACCAAGATGACTTCAAGATTTTTGGCTGAGCAACAGGAAGGATGGAATTCCTGTACTTGAGGCAGGGAACTTTTCAGGAGAAGCATGTTTAGGGGGAAAAGAAGTTAGGTGTTAAAGGAAGTGAGTTTGGGAAGCCTGTAGACAGGAAAGGAATTTAAGCAAGCACATTTCGTGATCGGATCAACACTTGAGAAAAACCAAGCTGAACTTCTCTGGCAGCCTTAGGGAGGATAGATTAGAGAACGTGTGAACACCAAGAGATGCTCTGGAGTAATGGGAGGCATTTCAGAGGCCAAAATCAAAATCCAGAAAAATGCTGCTAAGAAGTTGATCTAGAGCAATAGGTGGAGAATAGTCAAGTAGGTTCAGAGTCACAGAGACCAAGGACAAGAAAAGTCATGGAGGTGAAGTCAGCAAGTTTTCAGAAATGGCCAAGTGTGGGGGACTGGAGGTAGCTATCAGACATACTGACAGTTCAGGATACAGTGTGGATGTTGGCCATTCTACTAAAAGTAGGAAAATAGAAGATGGAATGGTTTGGTGAACGAAGATATTGACTTCTGTGAGCAACCGGATGAACTTGAACTGCCCTAGTACACTCTCCATGGAGGTGTCCAGGGACTGTGGATATGACAGAGACATTTACTGCTCACCACGTGTCTCCTTTTTCCCAGTGATTCAGGCAGGCTGGGTCCAAGAACCCAGCGGAGGGTCCTACAGGACCAGCCAAGAAGGTCCCTGGCTTCATGCAGGATAGAAATCAGGATAGAGCCAGAGAAAGTGAAAACAGAGTTTACTGAGTAGCGTGAGTGACAGAGAAGAGTGGGCGAAGTGTTTAGAAGACTCAATAAGGAGGGAAGAATGAGTTTCATCATTGCTTGGGGTTGGGACTTTATACTGGAAAGGAGTCTAGTGTACATGTTCCTTCAGGAATCCTGGGTAGGGTCCAATCAGAGGTGAGTGTCAGATGAATAATAGGTGTTATTCCATAAATTAGCGAAGGTGGGGGTGTTGATGCCAACATCGGCTGAGGTTTGTTTGAAGCTGATGTCCTGGGACATGTTTGGGATCTGGCTCTTCTTAGGTGTTATCAGGTGTTTGGGGACTAGGACAAAACTCAGAGAAAGATTAACTTTCTTGCTTCCCCCATGAAGTAGGAACACAGCTCCTTTGGCTTATTCAGAAATGGGCGCCTAGCAGAAAGCCAGCAGAGACCGAGGCTGTCTAAAACGGGGTCCCTTCAGCTTCCCTAGCTCGCGGCACCTTCACAGCTGACAGAGTCACACTCCTAGTTGTAGCTGAAGGACTGGGTGCGGAAGTGATTTGTGTTGCTTCCAGACAGAAACGTGTAAGAGTCATTACACAACCATCTAGCTCCTTACTTCCCTGCCACTGAGGAGAGGTCAGCGTGCTTCGGTGTGGCATCCGCCTCTGGGTGTCTCTACCCGATTAGCTGGACATGCATCATGAATGAGAAATATATGACATGTGAACCCCCAAGTCGAGGGCATATTTGTTAGTGCAGCACAACCTATGCTCCCTTTGGCTAAGTTGGATGTGTGTGTATGAGTCTCAGGAGAAAGGTGTTGGAATTTTACCTGCAGAATCATGGCAGGTAAATCTGGGAAGTGAAGGGGCTTACTGGGAGACCACACAGTGAGGGCCCAGGCGTCCAGAGGGAATAACTCTGAAGGACGGCAGTAGTTAAGAAGAAAGATACAGAAGGGTAGTGAAGTCAGAGAAGGAGCCTTCAGACACTTGGGAGAACAGAGAGACATAGGAACCAAGACAGAATAGAATTTCAAGAAGAGGTCAGACGTGCTGAATGCCTTAGGATTTATTCAATTCATTTCAATTTGTTTTAATTTTAAAAACACAGATGGGGTGCTTGGGGGACTCAGTCAGTTAAGCGTCTGATTCTTGGTTTCGGCTCAGGTCGTGATCTTGGGGTCATGAGATGGAGCCCCACGTCGGGCTCCATGCTCAGTGGGAAGTCTGCTCAAGGATTCTCTCTCTCACTCTCCCTCTGCCCCTCCCCCTGCTCATTCTGTCTCTGTCTCTCTCTCAAATAAATAAATAAATCTTTAAAAAGAAAAAGAAAAACAGAGAGAGACTGCTTCTTATATTCTAGGAAGGTAGAAAGAATTATGCAGAGACCAGTGGATAGAACAATCCATAGATCATTTGATCACCTTGGACTAGAGTTCTTCCTTAGACGGTGATGTGGGCAGAAGTCAGACTGGGACGGGTTGGCAGCAGATGGGAGCCCACCTGATGTGATTCTTTGGGGTTCTTGCATGTAAAGAGAGACACAAAGATAAGGTAGTAGCTGTGAGTGACAAGGGGTAGAAAAGTAAGTAATACACTATGTTCTTATTACATGTTAGAAAGTATGTAATATCCCAACAATCCAGCCAAGGAGAAATCATTTCCCCATTTCTTCCTGAGAGAAAGCACCATGTAGTGGTTAACCACTGAGATGCAGAAACTGAGACTGAAGAGAACCAAAATACCAGGTTTTACCATTTGCTAGCTGTACCGACCTGGGAAAGTCATTTCTTCATCTGTATGTTGGAAGAATAATGCCTTTCTTGTACTTTGTTATGACAGTAGAATAATCAACTACCTTGGTTTTCCCAGGACCGAAGTTTTTCCCACAAACAACATGGATATTTCGGCACTAAAACCAGGGCAGTTCTAGGCAAACTGGAACACGTTGGTCTTCCTATGGTCAAGTGCCTTCAAAATGCTTAGCACAGTGCCTGGCAAGCAGGGAGTTTTATAAAGAGGTAGCTACTCCCACTGCCAAGCTTCTGTGTGCCTCAGTTTCTTCATCTGTCCAGTGAAGGTACCAGAACTTACATAATGGAATTGAAGATAAGAACAATGATGCCTTCCATGTGCTTAACTGGCCCGTGGTAAACACTCATGAGTATTCATTATTGTGATGATGGCGGTCATGATTACAGCAATAATGATGAAGAAGAAACAGGCTGAGGGAAGTTAAACACACAGCTAATTAGTGGAAGAACTGGGCTGTGAAACCGACTTGGCCTGTCTCCAAGGCTCTTGATGTTCCTTCTGTGCCACATTGTAAGCAAATTCAAGGAATGATTATGTGGCGATGCGGAATTTGAACCCAGCTTTCAAGGACAAATCGAGTTTGACATTTATTCACTTATTGATTTAATCAACAAATATTTATCAAATACCAACCACAGACCAGACACTGCATAGGGTGAATAAAATACATGTATAATTGCAATCCAGCATGTGATGGAGATTGGAACAGTGGGAAGTAGGAGGACACCCTAGACAGAAGGATGAACCTGCTTTAATCCTTCTTGCCCTGCTCCCAAATCAAAGTGAGTATTCACATAGGCGAAGGCCCTTGAGAAGTTAAGCCCGCTCTATAAATTGAGGCAAAAGTGGACCTTTAATCAGAATGACTTCTTGTTGATTAGCTTTGAACCAAACAGGACAATTTCTCACATGGGCATCAGGCCCTGTCTCCATGGTCATGCCAGCCCCACCTTTGTTCTTGCTTGACACTGCAGGTGATGTTATAACTCCACGCCAACAGCTAATAACACACCAAGAGAAGCCACTGACAGAGAAACACTGCATCTATTTTCCGCCTTTCTGCCATGGATTTTGGCAGAGCTTTGCTCTGAAATTCAAGGGTAAACTCTGAGCTTTCCTTTAAGAACAAATACTCTTCTGAAATGCTCCTTTCACAAATGTAAATAGACAACAGATCCACTGTGTGATTTGAAGCTGATGAACAAGAGGCGTACAGTGAGCTCCCAATTAACAAACCCTTCCGTAACATCTACAGCCTTCTTTAGTGAAGTCTTCCTGTCCTTGGAAATAGCTTCAGCTGGCAGAAGAGAAGTGGGAAGCTGCATTTCTAGATCCTTCGTCTGAATGGGTCACTGGGGAGGAGTTTATTTCAACAAAAACTCTTCCAAGGATCAGCCTAGTTCAGGTAAGCCAGAGAAATAAGGGCAAAACAAGGTGGGTCAACAGTAAAATGGCAAGCAGGCAAACATCAGACTTCCTCAATAGAATGCATGCCAGGAAACTGTGCAAGTGCATACCATTCCCCAGCATCCTCCACTTCCCACTGGCCCAGCCTGAGAATAGACGTGCACCAGGTCATCAAGACCCATGTACTGAGATGCAGGAGATCCAGGCCTCCCTGCCGAGCCCCTGCTGCAGTAAAACCTCTCACCCAACAGACACAGACCTTAAGACCTGGAATTTGAATGGCTTCCTCCAGAGGCTGGGAGATTTGCATTTCCAGGACCTGGATCCTTGCCAAGGTGCCCAGGAGCAAAGACCTGAGACTCAAGTCTGGCTCAATGTTCTTAGATACTATGGGGAGTAAACCACAAAGGCAAAATTCGTTGAAAAATCCTAAGAACAAGAAATGAAGAGAGAGCACTCGAACAGGAAACCAGGGGCTCCTGGATGATTGTACCAGTAGGTCTAATGAGGCCTTTGGGAATGTGGGGGGTTGGGTGGGCATTTTAGCGGTGGGATGGAGGCTGGGCAACTTCAAGGACAAGAGTTCCAGTGAGGCCCTCTGTCCTTCAAACCCAACCACTCATTCTTTCATTTATCATTTTTTATCATAATCCCTTAACCATTGCATTATTGCAGAAGGCCATCATTTCCTCCACTCAGTATGCACGTCCAGTAGGTCCACAGATCTCTGAATTCACTCCCACTGTCGGTTTTCTTGTTCACCTATTCAGCCTTTCAGTCAAACACTTATTCTGGCATTTTATCCTCCATCCACCCAGTCCTATCATTTATTCAACCAATTCCTTCTTTCACACCATGTGTCTCAGGCGGTCATTTGATCTCACTCATTCATTCATTTATCAAGTTCATCTTTCCTTCTGTCAATCAATCAGTCAATCATTAAGTCATTAATTAGTTATTTTACTCATTCATTTGCTCATTTATTCAGATGTTCAGAGCTAGTCTCGAATGCATTCTTTCATCCATGCATGTAGTCATTTACCCACCAGTCCTTTAGCAATCCTGCGAGTCAGTTACTGGGTCACAGTGACTTGTCAACCAGGCTCTGGGAGAACAGCTTTACACTACACTTTTCTGGTTAAACTTGCATCTGCATGATGGTCCCAAAGCCTCACACTATGGAATGTGACTTTCAATATGCATTTCCTCTCTTTGTTAAAATATAATAATAATAAGCCTCAGAGCCTGATATAAGAAGGATCCTTGCACAAATAGATTCATGAAATGCACATCCCATGAGACCTATTGCAGAGATTGGTGGGTCTGGGTTCCAGATGGCCCAAGAAGTAGGCCTTATAAGGGTCTAGGAATCCGGGGACCAACCCATAGGATCCAGCTTGGGATCCATTCCAAGACAGGCCAATGTTTTTTTAAAACATTAAAAAATGTTTTTTTAAATTATGTTCTTTTTGGGATTACAACATGATACATATTCATTAGGAAATGAAGAAAGTTTTGAACAAGAAAATAAAAATCAGACAAAATCTCACCACCCAGATTTAGTAGTTGTTAACATTTTGGTGTGTATAGTTATATAATTGCTTGGATATGTTTTTACTAAAAAAGAAATCATTATGTATAATTTTTATTAATTGATTATTATTACAGAAACAATGTATGACTCATAAAGAAATTTTTGCATTTAAGAGAGTTTGGTCAATCGGGATGGTAGTTAAACTTTATGATTACAATTAACATGAGTAATTTAGTAACTGATTTAGACTTTCTGTTTCAAGTTGAAATTTACTTGACTTATATATAGTACTTGAACATTTACCATATCATAAGAATCATCATGTTTATGAGTTTAATGTAATCTATTAGATTTATAAGACTTGAGTACTTGGGAAATTTTGTTAATCAGACAATTAAAGTGCCGAAAATAGAATGTGTCAAAATTACAAAGACAGTTGGAAATTCTAAAGTTTATAAATGATACCAGGTATTTTTTTTAATGATACTAAGTATTAGTCAAATCTCCTTACAAGTGATTAACTTTTGCTAGACTTTTATAAAAAGAATAAGATTTAGAAACTCAATTTAAAAGCCTGAGAAAGAACAACTCTATTTTATAAACTTCATGAACTCAATATTACATTTTAAAACCAAGGTAACCTGTGAGTGATCTTTCACGTGCAAATGAACTTCCCTTGAGGACATTTTAATAACACTCAATCTTTCATCCACATCAACAAGGGGTATAGCATTCCATATCTTCCATGTGGACAGCCCCTCCAAACAGGGTACATCAAGGGCTGATGGCCTTCCCTTCATACAGGAAGATATCAAAGATGACAATCAGATTTCTGGTTTGCACATCTGGGTGGGTAGTCTTGTCTTGCCATTGATGAAAAATGCTGTGTTGTGCTGGCACGTATTTCTTGAATAGAAGTCTAAATCTCTAGAAGAACAACATTTTATTCACCTTCGTGACTCCAGAACCTAACCCAAGCCTGGCACACATCACGTGTTCGACCAAGATGCCAATGTAACAAAAGGTCAGCCTGGTTAGTGCAGACGGAGAGGGTCTCAAATCTCAAGACTTCTGGGGGGAACCTCCACCCTGGACTGTTCTCATCTGCAAGTTTGCCCTTTGTTGGGGTGATGGGTATGAGGATATAAATCCTGGGGATGGGGACGTCTAGCACTCTAGCGAGTCCTTCTCTGCTTTCCAAGCCTCTGAGCCCAACCATCTCCTCTGATTATTCCCTGGGGTGAGTTCAGACAGGCTGCAGAGGGGCTTGTCACAGAGAAATTCCTGAACTGACTTTTAGAAGGTCCGAGCTTACCTATCAAAGGTAGAGAAAAAAAAAAAGGCAGTACAGAAAATGCCTACCAGCTGACAGCACATTGTTTCAAGACCCCAGGCAGGGAGCTTGCCTGATCTGTCAGAAAACAAAACAAAACAAGGAAAAAAAAAAAAAGCCCACAAACTCTGAGACAGAATTGCTGCCTTTTACCCTTGGAAAAATCAGTCTCTGAGGCCCCCGCGAGGTGAGGGGTGAGTCAGCTTGCTGTGGCACCAGACAGGTTGGGTGAAGGGGATTGGGGAGAAAGGCAGACAGTTGCACGCTGAGTCCTTCTCCCGAGCTTCAGGTCTGCCACCAGCCACTGCCTCCCTAGGACTCAGCTCTGACTTCTCAGTGCCTCTGCCGGAGGCCTGGCTCCCTTCCCCTCTTCCCCGTGCTGACTGGCACCTCGAAGGGGATGTCTTCATCAGAGTCTACTGATGAAGACACTGAAGCTCAGAGGTTAAACAAATCCACCCACCTGCCCACCACCACCACAGTGCTGGTAGTGAGCTGCCTGGCTGGGATCTGAACCCCACGCTGCTCTGGGTCGGAGTCTGAGTGTCCATCCCTGGCACCGTACTTCCTCCCTCGGCATGCTGCAGACTAGAACTCCTGTACTCTCCGGGTCCTTTCTCAAGTTTCTCCTCTCCAGGACAGCCTCCTCCCACCTCCTTTCTGTCTCTGGAAACCTTGCTCCTGATTCCAAACCTCCTCTGGGGCCTGGAGTTTGAATTTTAAAGCACTAATTAAGATTCCTTCATGTTTCCTGGTTGCAGACAGGTTTGCCCCCAAACTGTTCATGATAGTCCAAGAACAAAAGCTGATACTCTTGGTGTCTGTCAAAAAGGCCCGTGGTTGGCTCTTCTCAGCTCTATTTCCCCCCGAAAACAAGGGAAGAGGGAGGACAAATGATGTCTTTCCTCATCCTTGAGGGATAAATAAGCAGCTTGCTGGGCTTGTAGGCAAGGAAGTTGATGAGAGGAGAGGTCTCTAGTGACCCACAGAATGTCCCCACCCTACACACAGTGGCCACTCAGGAAGTGACAGCCAACAGCCTGCATTAAAGAGGCCACCTGCTGGGTCCTCAGAGCACTGGCAATAGGGTCTCCAGTTTCTCTGTACTCTGGGCCACCTTCCCTGACAAATGGCTCTTATTACAGATAATTTTCCTCTTGGCACTATTTCAGGCCCCAATTTATGCTTCCTATTAACATGCCCTTAAGCTACTCTCTTTGGAGGTTGGCAGGGATGGATTTATTCCCCATGGGTATGAGTGTGAATTCTGATGAATACAAACACTGTATGACTTCAGAATGTTCACACTCAGATGTCATGAATCCCACAAGCCTTCTTAGCCAGAGCTGGAGTCCTGCCAAATGTAGTAGGTGGCTAAGGGGAGGATGACGGAGCAGGTGAGACCTGCCCCTCAAATTCATCTCCGTCTTACCTCATCTCCCTGCTCAAAATTAATACCTCCCTTCCCTGTTCTCTCCAAGTATTTTATTTACATCACTGTTTCTATCTGTAACAACAGCTATGAATTAGTGAGTGTAAAGGAGTTTTCCCTGTTAATCTTACCCACTCTTCACACTCATATCTGCTACCCTAGACGGTCATGGTCTAGTAATCAGAAAGTGTTAAGTGAGGCACAGACCTCTTGTTTTCCTGTTCACCTGAGACATTTTCAGGGTATATACTCAAACACCATTACTAATTCAGTTCTTTTGCACTTTTTTGGAGTAAAATATTGTGGAAAGCAAATTTGAAGGTCCTACTGGAACAGTGGCAACATATGGTGACCTTCTCCAATGAAATCTTCCCTCACCTCCACAATCAGAATAAATCCCTCAGTTTGGGAAGAGAAAATTACTTCTCATCTGTTCCTAAGCGGAGAAGTGTTCTTAAAGCACTTCTCTCTCCACTAGTGTTTATCACCATTCTCCTAGTCTCCTAGGCTGAAAACTGTTCATTATATTTGATTTTTCTGCCTCCTCTGTCCCCAGTATAGAATGAAATACTGAGTTCAATCAATTCTTCTAGCTCATTGTCCTTCCTCCCTCTCGCTCTTCCTCCCACCTCTCCATACACGTGTACACCCATCCCTCTGTCTGCCCGTTTATCCATCCAAATACTCACCGCTCACACCCCTTCCATCATGAACCATGAGATCCTGGATGTCCAGTGCCTGACCTGGGCTTCAAACTGTAGGAGAAATGACTTTCACATGGGCTAGGATAAGACACTCCCTAACCCCAAACTCCCAAAATGAGAAGGTCTTCAGTGCATGAAGTTTATTACTTGTGTGTTATTCATGGTAAGCATTGACAGGTGGTACAAGATCAGCTACTTCTTCCATTCACTTTGAATTCCTTCTCAGTATCATCAGTGGGGAGCCCGAGTCCAGGGTCAAGAAGGAAGCCATGGCAGAATAACCTCCACTTGCACAAGAGGCTTCCCTTTGGCCTAAGATGCTTCAACATTGTGCTTTCAAGCTGGTTTTGATTCTTTCCCTGGATAAGCTGTGAAAATGGCTGTGGACTTCAGGGATGGAGTGTGACTTCAATCCTAGTGTTTCAGTTAGTCCATCAATGAAGTTAAGAGAATGGAGTCTTTAACATAGGGAGTTTCTTACACCATCTTTCTGGATTGATCTTTAGCCCATCACCTCATTCATGTACTCATTCATTCAACAAACAATTGAATGCTATTGAATACCAAGAATATATAAGGCATGGTCATATGAACTGAGTAGGTAGTGATGAGTAAAACAGCAGTCCAATCCTCAAGAAGCTTCTAACAGAGAATAGAAGGAAAGGAAAGATGGATCATAGCACGGAAGAATGAGTGCCGGGATGAGGTCTAAATGAAAAGTTTATGACAGGATAGAGAGGGACATGCATCTGGGCTGAATCCTAAAGGAATTAGCAAGGCATGGGGCAGGTGAGAGAGGAGAGGGAGCATTCCTGGAAAAGGAAGAATAGAATGAGCAAGGTTTAGAGGCTAGAAGAAGTACAGCAGGTGCAGGGAACTTCAAGGTGTGAAATGGAGAAGTGTCATGAGTTGAGCTGGAGAAGTTTGCCAAAGGCCATAGTGTGATGGGCATTGGCCACCAGGCTAAGATATTTGGACTTTATCCTGAAGATTAACAAGATCTATTAAAGCAGTTCCAAGGAGAACTGAGAAAGTTTCTAAGGTCAATGTTGTTAAAAGAAGCTTCTTTGGCAGCTTGTTATCCCAGATGTGGAGACTTTAATAGTGCATGTGAATTGTTCTCAGTGTGAGAGAACCCTTAGAGAATCTAAGTTCGGCTAAGTGGGGGAGGGGGACATCATAAAACCAAGAAAGTGACAAAGGAAATCTCTGCAGAGCTGAGGTCTTCTGTGGGCACGTTGTGCTTGCCTGTTCCAACATGGACACTCCACCCACAAACACAGCCATGCTTCCTTTGTGCTGGCATCAGGCCAGCTGCTATTAAGGACAAAAAAAAGAAAAAGAAAAAAGAATATGTGATAAGTCCCTGTCCTTAGGGAGCAAACAAATGGAAATTTTCATCAAAGAAACAGAATGTCTCCAGCATGTCACCTGTTTTGTGCCTCTTCCCCATTCTCTATGAATTCTCAACTGTTCAAATAATTTTGTGTCTGATTCCAGATGCCTCAGCAGTGGCTGATCACAGCCTACACCACTTGAGCCCTAGAGCCGCCTCAAATCTTGAGGCTGCACAAAGCTCTCTGTGTTTAATGATCTTTCAGCTGAACAAAATATCTCAAAGCACACTCACACACACAAAGGTACTAATGGGGTAATGGTTGAGGATGTCTGGGGGATTTAGAACACATTCTCTAAAGGCCAGGGCTTCATAACTTGAGAGAACAGATTACATCAGTCCATTTGTCGAGTGTCTCCAACTGGGAAATTATAATCTCCATTCAAGCATCTTGATCACTCCCTCAGCTGAGTTCACCATTTCTGACACTTCACCCCCCCTTTTCCCTCAAGCATGTTCACTTTATTTGGGTCTAGAGGTCTGAACATCTTTTATTGGCCTTCCTTTGTGGTCTTTATTATGTCTCAGGAAATAGCAATCTCTTTTTTGTGGACCTTAACATGATTTTTTTTGTCCCTAGTTCCATTATTTCTCATATTTGTCCAACATCACACTGCTGATTACCAAATCTACCTGAATCTGACCTATCACATGACCTCTTCCACTGAGCATTTAGACTCATCAGCTCTTACCTGAACCTGAAGCTGTGCTGCCTCCTTATATCAGAAATCATTAGTCTGTCCAGATCACAAAGTTCCTCTTTTCTAAGGAATTCCCTGGGCCACCCCTCACTGGCATCCATGTTTTATCATATGGGCTCTCTCCCCAGACCATAGTCAATTGGACCAGTGATAGACACGTGGCTCAAACAGAAACAATCACATGCCCTGTACTGAAATTTGGGATCAGGCTCCCAAATTTGGGAGATTTGAGTGTTTCCCTCCTGTGGCTGGATCCAGAAGTGTGGAAGCAGCTATCATGATGTGACAAGTGGACCACAAAGCCGAGAAGCTCAACCAGACAGCAAACTTAACTGGACAAATGAGAAGACCCAGGGACACGGAATAGAGACAGAGAGCTTCCTTGCTGGTCTTGTGACTCTTCATTTCTTGGTTTCTGTCCTTTCTGCCTCTTTACACTTTGGACCTTGGAGTTAAGACCTATCTACTGAGCAGTTGTGATGTCCCAGGCATCCCCCCAGACACGGTAGCTACCACGTGCCCCAGAAAGTCAGGACCCATGATCTTGTGGAGTTTATATTCTAGCATGAGCACAATGAAAGTAAATAATTAAATGAAATTATTTTGAATTGTGGCAAGTACAATGAATAAAATGTTTAAAGGGTAAAAAAATATATATATATAAAATGACTGAGATTGGGTTGGAGAGTTATTAGATTGCATGTCAGACTATGGACTCTGAGAAACAATCTGAGGGTTTTAGAGGGGAGGGGGTTGTGGGGATGGGTTAGCCCGGTGATGGGTATTAACGAGGGCATGTACTGCATGGAGCACTGGGTGTTATACGAAAACAATGAATCACGGATCACTACATCAAAAACTAATGATGTATTGTATGGTGACTAACATAACAAAATAAAATAAAATAAAATAAAATAAGATTGCATGTCAGAGAAGACAAGGGCCACTCAGGATGTCCACTCATATTGTGCCTATATGACTCTAGTAGATGCCATTAACAGGAACTGTGATGAGAACACTGCTCCCTGGAGTTGTGCAGTGCACAACATAGACAACAATCAGCAATAATCCTGGGAAAGAGCTCTCTGAGAAAGGAATATTTGTGTAAAAATCTTTATGGCAAGAGGAGTCAGCCAAGTAAAAATATGGGAGAAGAGAATTGCAAGCCATGGGAACAGCTCCTGCAATGGCCCAAAGTTGAGAATGAATTAGGCTTGTTCAAAGAACCAAAAGAAGGACAGATGACTTTGCTGAATCCAGAAGAGTGAGATGAAGTTAGCCAGAAGCCAAGGAATCTGGCAGTGTGCCAATGTGGTGAGGAGTATTTCTGTAGGGTCAGAGGACAGTACATCTGCAACAGTGGGGAGTGTTGAGTAAGAACACCAGAGGGAAAAGTGGGGCCACATTCTGATGGGTCATAGTGTGATGCCACAGAGTATGGATTTTGTTCTCAGAAACATTAGGTACAAGAGGACTCGCAGGGTGGCCTCGGGGACTCTTCCATGCAAGTCATAAACCTAGCTGGGAACGCGAGGCTTATAACCTAGTGGTGGCCTCTGTGCCCTTGAGTTTCCTCAGATGCCATGACTGGTGGAAACAAGGAAGAAACCATGGAATCCCTAAGCTGCCTTTTATTCCAATGCAGGAAAGATGGCAAGAGGTCTCCTTGGGGAGGAGGCCAAGTCCACAGTGCACATCGCCTGCTATATCGACAGGAACACTAAGCCAGTTGTCTTCATACTTCTGAATCACTTGGCTGTTGTTCAAAATACTGTTTAGCAAAAGCAAAAAGTCCAAAAACTCTAATAATAATAAAGGACACTTCCCCTGCTCACTATTTTGCCATTTGCCAACTATAAGAATTAGAAATGGAAGAGATTTCAGCTAAGTTGGAAACTTGGAACTCGAAGTTTCTGTAGTTTTGGCAAAAGACATTTTTTTGTCCCAAGGTTTTTATTATGCCTGATTTCTCCAATTGTTTGCCAAGATGGGATGAATTTCAATCATTTGTTCCTCAGTGAGAACTTAGATTTCCTTAAAAGAATTGGTGGCAGGGCACTGCTGAACCACTAAGGACAGGAGGTGGGACAAATAATAATAGTTTACGGGAGGTCTGCAGCACCCCACGACTCACAAAGTGTGGTCACATGCTGTATCCCCAGGACTTGGCGGCCACACTGTGAGGGGCAATGATTGGCAAGGGTGCCCTACTTTACAGATAACTAGACTTCTTCCAGGGTGCTCTGCTCAGACACTGACACTTCCCTTCCCGTCACCTGGTTGGACAAACCAGAACCCATGAGTCCTCCTTGATACCTCTCTCCTCCTCCCCAACCCAAACCCAAGTCCTGACAATTTTATCTCAGAGATATTCCTCACATTCTCTTCATTATACTTCCTCAGCCTCCATCTTAGTTCAAACCACCATCCTTGCTCGTTGAACAATTCAGTGCTCCTTTCCCTGGATTGGCCCTCTCCTCACTGCACTCCACAGAGCAGCAGAGTGATCACTTCAAGATGCACATCTCTTTATGTCACCTCTCTGCTCCTCAAGTGACTTCTTGTGCTTGAGATAAATGCAAATGTGTTTAGCATGTCCTGCCATGCCCTGTAGGGCCTGGCTCATTTTTTCTTCTGTATCTCTCACAATCCTTTACTCCCTCAGCTTGAGCCATCGTGGTCTCCTTTCTGTCCCTACTAAGCACCAGGATCCCTCCAGCCATAGCAACTTCACCCATGTTGGTTGCGGCATGGAGGCTCTTCCCCACCGTCTTCACCCAGGCAAGCCCTTCCTGTCCTCAGATCTCAGCCCAGTTGTCACCTCCTTGTAGAGGCCTCCCTGAGAGCAGGGATTATTAAGTCAGAGCTCCCCATGAGAAGAATGAACCCTCCACCCAGTCACGCATCCCCATTGCAAGAATATGCTCACTGTGGTCATCGAGCAACCATTGCCTACCTTCTTCACTAGACCGCATGTCCTGTGTGGGTGGGAACAAGGTGCCTCACAAACTGCCTGAACACAGAAGGTGTTCGATAAATGCATGATACATGGATAGATATAGAATGAATAAAGGAATCTGATGTTGGTAGAGATCTCTTGTTCAAGGTCACTCGGTCAAAACATTCCAGAAGCCCCTCCACTCCCCATGACACTTTTTTCTTGCTGTCTTCCCAGTGTCAGCAGCAGCTTTGGATCTTTCTCTGGAGAGCCTTCCCTAGCCTCATGGATACAGATCCAGTCAAATTCAGACTTTCATCTTGCATCACAATTCCAAAGAGGCCCTTGCCTTACTCTTCTTAGATATTGTTTTTATTTAACTGAGGGCACTAGGGCCTTAACATCAGTGGCACAAATCAGAGAAGCTTTAGACACATTGTCAGGATTTTGGAAAGGTTGGGGTACCTTTCAGGCATCCCTCCAGTCATCCTATGGAGCATCTGCCTGCCTGTTCTCCTAGAAGGTGGAACATGGACGTGGATCACCAGTTGGAGGACTCAGAATACCATCTCTAGTCCTTGGAGATCTGCCTTTAGGATTTTCTTCCATTCTGTAGCTGTTTCCAGGAGTTATCCTTGGCCTTCCAACCCATCCCTGAGGGCACTAGGGGTAGGGGCGGGGTGGGGGCTAGTTATTGGTGATTGGCATTTTATTGTCAGTGGCTTCATTAACAATTGTTTCTATTGGCACATGTACAACTCTCTTTCTCTAATCCATTTCCGGATTCTGCTCATCCCTCTCTGCCATGCTGGATTTCCATATATCCTGCAAGGCTGAGCTCAGATGTCGCTTCCTGGCAGGCTTTTCCTGCTCTTACCACATGGAACCAATCACCCTCTCCTCGAGACTACCTTAGAACACTCTGAAGGTTTCTACTGTGGTGCTTTTTATGCTGAGTAGGTATATAAAGTAGCTTATTACTATTTTAATTTGCATTTATCTGATTAACTCAATCAACCCATCATATACTCATATACTCACTGGCCTTTCAGGATGCTATATTTTAAATTACCTATTTATATTCTTTTTCCAATATTCGGAAAAAGTCTGGGGTGCCTGACATTTTTTACTGATTTTCAGAATTTAGGCATTAAAAATAATTTATCAATTATGTACTTTTAAAATATAGTCTTTCAGTCTTTCGCTAGTTTTTTTTTTTTTAACTTTGGCTCTGGTTTAATTAACTGAAGAGCAAACTTTTACTTGATGTAGTCAAATCCATTCATTTTTCCTTTTTATATTTCCTTTCAAGGATTTTTAAAGAAATCATTCTCCACCTCAAAATGTTGAAGATAATGTCCCACATTTTTCTAATATAGTTTTGCCTGCCATGTTTAGGTTTTATGAAAACAAAAGTTTTCTGTATGATATGAGGTAGAGATCTAATTTCATTTTATCATATATAATGAGCCAATTTTCCCAACATCTTTCAGTAAATAATTCATCCTTTTAACACAGATTTTATTCCACCTTTATCATATGTGGGAGGCTTTAAATACTAATGATTTTCTCATTGCTCACTGGAAGTGGGTAGCTGGAGGTTGAAAGCACCCCTCTGGCTGCATCTTCTCGGATTTCTCAGCAACAACAGGAAACACAGTGGGGTACGCCCCTTTTCCTTCAGCTTTGGCAGCATCTTGTTCTCCTGGTTTTCTTCCCACATCACTGGCCAGTTCTTCTCAGTCTTCTTTCTTGGCTTCCTCTTCTCCTCCCAACCTCTAAATGTCAGGATATCCTAGGGCTCACTCTTGGTAGACTTCTTTCTTTTTTTTTTTTTTTTGAATTTTTATCTTACGCTTTATTGAAATAGTTGTTAAAGATTTTTTTTGTTATAGGCGATTTTTTTTGTTTTTTTTTTATTCTTATGTTAATCCCCATACATTACATCATTAGTTTTAGATGTAGTGTTCCATGATTCATTGTTTGTGCATAACACCCAGTGCTCCATGCAGAATGTGCCCTCCTCAATCCCCACCACCAGGCTAACCCATCCTCCCACCCCCCTCCCCTCTAGAACCCTCAGTTTGTTTTTCAGAGTCCATTGTCTCTCATAGTTTGGGTAGACTTCTTTCTTATAGATGCTCTTTTCCTAAGCAATCTCAACAACTCCTATGACTTTAAATGTTGATGGCTTTTCAAGCTTGCATCTCTAGAAAGGATTTCTTCATGGAACTCTACTCATAGAGCCATTATCTACTCCATGTCTCTGTGTAGATGTCTACGCTTCATCTCACACTTACCTGAACTACATAGAATCCTATTCACTCCTGATGCCCAAAGCTGTTCCCACGCAGCTTCCCCATCTTAGTGAGCATCATAGCCCTCCTGCTATGTGCTCAATCCAAATTCTAGGGGAGATACTGGATTTGTCCTTTTATTCACCTCCGATATCTGACTAACTGGAAGGTTCTGTTAAGCCCCCTTCTAGACACCTCCCATTCCATACACTTTTGCTCATCTTTACTAGTACACTTGTTGCCTGAGTCACCAGCACCTCTCACCTGGGCTAGGGAAGTGATCTTCTAACTGGTCTCCTCGCTTCCACTCTTGTCTCCTTTTCTGGAAACAGCAGTCAAACCTATAAACTAGAGACGAGATCACATCACTCCTCTGCTCAAAACCGTACAGTGACTTCCAACAAAGATTCCTTCCTTGACCAAACTTCAGTCACACTCCTCTGTGCCCTCTCTTGACAGACCTTGGCCTTGGTCTGCTGCCCTGCATGGACTGCCAAACCCAGTTATAGCAAAATATCCTTCTAAATTGGTTTAGTGAGAATTCCCCCAACCCTGATATATGACTGAATTGCTCATCTGTCCCCTTTGGTATCTAAGTCCCTGACCTGCCTTTAGCAATAATCCTGTTACCCCTACTCAAGATCTTTGTAGGAATTTTCCATCCACTGACCTCTGCACTCCATTCCTTGGCTCTAAGTCCCTGGCAATCTCTGCTGTATTTGAAGTTGAGTTTGGTTCTGTACAAAAGTCTCTCTCCCCTACTGCAGTAGCTCAAATAAAATCTGTCTTGTTATTTTTTTTTAACATGGGCTCAGTTCAAAGTTTTTCTTTTGTATTTCTTATTATATGTAGAGTAAACCCTGAATTTATTAACCTGGATATCATCTCTTCTCACTCTTCCTCCCCACCCCAGTTCCAACCACACTGGCCTTCTGTTTGTCCTTCTTAGCCGGAGGCCTTTGTGCTGGCTCTTCCATTTGCTTGGCCCTTCTTACATAGCACTCCTACCTGACTGACTCTCTCTTGTTATTTAGACCCCAGTCTGAACCTCATGGCTCCAGAAAGATCACTGTGATCACCCAATCTATAGTAACCACTCTTGCTCATTGAATCCTGGTGCTGTTTTAATTAGGTGCATCATGTGTTGGCAAATTTCAGCCTGTAGGCCAAATCGTGCCCCCACTTCTCTTTGAAAATAAAGTTTTATTGTAAAACAAGCATACCTGTTCAATCTTTGGCTGCTTTTGTGCTCCACCTGTGAGATGAATAATTGCAACAGAGACCAGGTTAGGCACCCCCAAACCTGAAATATTTACTATCTGGTCCTTCATAGATGTTACCCATCTCCTTGTCTGCACTGTCCATATCTCTACCAGGTTTTTTCTTATTTAGATACTTTTATGTTTCTCTTCACTAGAAATTAGGTGCCATAACATCAGAGACTTTGTCTTTTTTGTTGTTGTTTACTGCTTTGTCCCCATTTTTACTTTTAATTTTTTAATTTAAATTCAATTAGCCAACATATAGTATATCATTAGTCTCAGATGTAGTATTCAACAATTTATCCATTGCATGTAACACCCAGTGCTCACCATATCACGTGTCTTCCTTAATGCCCATCACCCAATGTCCCCATGTTTAGAAACTGCCAGACCACACTGCTATTGCCCCCAAAATACTTGTACCATGAAAAATATATACAACTTGTAGTAAAACCCCAGTTAGATTTTCGGCTGTTTCTTCCTCCTTTCTCACTATAATAGATTGCACTGTTGGCCACAGTTCTTCATTCCTTCTTGATATGTGCCTCTTGTCTACCTCCACTACAAGGAATAGGATATATTTACTCAATCCTTGGCTTGGTTTAGCCATACAACTTCTTTTGGCTAATAGAGCAAGACGTAAGTAATTGTGTGCCAGCTCCAAGTCTAGGCTCTTGTGTCCCCACTGTCATCATGAGAAGAGCACAGGACAGCCCTCTATCCCAGGAGGAGGATGAGGGACTCAAGGAGCAGAACCAAACTGCACCAGCCAAACCCAGTCTACATCAGCAGACTAACAGCTAACGCATACGTGAGTGAGCTATATAAATGTTCCTCCTCATAAGCCACTGAGTGTTAAGGTAGTACATTATGCGTCAAAATTGTGGCAGTTAGATACATGATGCAGTGAACTTGGACAATTTACACCCACCTCTCCAAGCATCCACTTTCTCCTCTGCTAAGTGGAGATTATAATTACTGTCCTAAACTTTTCATCACAACAGGTGTGAAAGCCACTTCACAAATGATGACATGCCAGGCATATATGAGCTCCTGCTTATTATTAATTCGAGGACAACAAAGGTTGATCTGTTCTGAAGAGTTAAATTGAGTCTAAGCAAGTGGTGGGCTGGGGAGTTCTGACAGTAAGTCAGTGACTGACTCTTCTGGGACAGCTAATGAGTTTTGGCTTCATCCTGAGCCACAGGCTGCCTTGGACCACACATGGGCTGGGCTGTTAGGAACCAACCTTGGGCAATCAAAATCAGGAGAAATGGGGAGGGGAATGACACACAGGAAGTGGGGTGGGAAGAAGACCGTGGTAGGGAGTGGCAAAAGGGCTTTCCCAAAGATACTGCCTTGTCTGTCACATCCACCACTTAACTAATTGGACTGAGACGCAAACAACAAAGACTTTGGCATTTGATAAATTAATCAGTGAGGTCTACAGCAAATTGCCCACTCACATCGTTAATTAGACATCCTGAAAAGTCAAGGGGAAGGATTTTTTTAAAGTGTTAATTCTGCAGCTTTTACTTTATTTATTTAATTAATTAATTAATTTATTTATTTGTTTATTTATTTTGTAATTGATGGGACACAACTTTGATCAGATGTCAGTAGGCAGAGAAGAAAACATCCTTACTGTCAGATCCAGACCCCAGCTGTTGCCAGATCCCAGAGAACTGGGTGAGGCACTCTGAGTTTCCCAGAAGACCCAGTACTGAGCTCAAACATAATCAAAGGATCAAACTGACATCTATATGTGCCTCCATCTCAGGGAACCAAGAAAGCTTTTAATCCAAGAATGTTATATAAGAGGGTAACTTTTCAATTAGCCATCTTGACCAGTCATCAAGATTTCTTCTGTACAAAAGATTTTCTTCTGAAAATAAGGGGAATGAGGTCTGGGGGCCCCAAGCTGTTACTGTGACTTCAGGTTCCATTAGGGGCCCTCCCTTCCTCCCCCGTCTTCTCATCAGAGTATGTTTTGAACAGTTTCTAAAGCTTTTCATAGTCTCCAAAGAACCTCAGAGACCCCACAAGAAGAAAAGCCAGTTTCTTTTTTTAAAAAAAATGAAAGAAAGAGAGAAAGAAATCCGCAGACTTGGCAGGTAAGGGGCTGTCTGAGAATGTTTGCTGGTCCCTTGGCCCCCGTCCACGGTGAGAGATGGAGCCACCATGTAGCAAGGCCCGGAGGCAGTGTTACAGGGCACAGGAGAGTCAAGGGGAAGTGCCACTCCTATGCTTTCAACCACACTCCCAGGCCTGCCATTAAATATGGCAGGCTTAGCATTTCTCACTTCAAATGAGCCTGAAAGAGTCCCTGGAGCCTCCACCCACCCCCTCTCCTACCCGCCTTCACTCAGTGCCTTTAAACTGATGAACGGGACAAGGTCAGCAATTTCCAGCTTTTCAACAGAGTCCTATTTACCTTGCAGAAAATTACAGTGGTATTTGGAGAGGCCTCAAGGGCAGCAATGTCATCCAGACCCACAGGCATGGAGGGGGCAGGCCCACTAGGCTCATTCCATTAGGCCTCCAAAGCACCTGGCCAGGCTGGGTTGTAAGGACTGAGTTTCACCAGGGAAAGGCTCTAATAAAATGGGCTGCTGGGATCTGGGGCAGAATCTGTAGCCTGTGGGCCTGGTAATGCCTGCTCATGTGGTAAGACTCAACCTGCTTTCCCTTCCAGAAGCTTTCTCCAGTTCCTTCTCCCCAGCTTGGGTCAGATGTCCCATATAGGCATTGCCAGTGAGTTCCAGGTCCTTTTCTCATAGTTGGACCTGCTGTTCATGGTAGTGATCTGTTTACTTGCCTGCCTGCCTCTGGGGCTCTGAGCTACACAAGATGAAGGCTTGTGTCTTTTTCAGCTGTATCCCTGAAGCCTGAGCAATGCCAGGCACAGACGGGAGGTTGGCTGGTCATTGCAGTGTGGCCGGAGGCATACAGTCTTCAGAGTCTGCCAGCTTGTGTTCATACTTTGGTTCCATTATTTATTAGATATCTAACATTGAATAATTATGTAAGCTCTTTGAACTTCATTTTGGCTATCATTACAGTAATGATAATACCTAACTTTTAGCGTGGCTACCATAAGGAAAAAAGGAAATAATGCATACAACCTGGATTGTGGATAACATTGTTCATAGTAGGTGCCCAATAAATTCTTCCCAGAGCATTCAACTTGGTGTTCGTAGCAATAATAACTTAGTTTTTATCATCATATTTTGTCATACTATCTTGTAGTTAATTAAATATTTGATAACAAGTACAAGTGGCATAAACTGGTTTGAGAACAAACACAGCTGATTCTTAAAAAGCATAAAACATACTTGGTAGTAAAAAGTGCCTGTGTGTAGTAGAAAGTGGTCCACTCCACTACCTGCTGGTTAGTGTGTGGTGGGCTTCAGAAAGTAGGATTTCAGGCGCCTGGGTGGCTCAGTTGGTTAAGCGACTGCCTTCGGCTCAGGTCATGGTCCTGGAGTCCCGGGATCGAGTCCCGCATCGGGCTCCCTGCTCGGCAGGGAGTCTGCTTCTCTCTCTGACCCTCCCCCCTCTCGTGTGCTCTCTCTCTCTCATTCTCTCTCTCTGAAATAAATAAATAAAATCTTTAAAAAAAAAAAAAAAAGAAAGTAGGATTTCCATATGGGGCTCACACCTGGTTCATAGGACGCACTGACAATTGTTCTTTTTTTCATTTTTTTTTAAGTAGGCTTCACACTCAACGTGGGGCTCAAACTCACAACCCTGAGATCACAAGTTGCACGCTCTACTGACAGACTCATTGACAATTGTTCTTATCACCAGTATCATCAACAACTACTGTTATCAATGCTGTGGTGGCCATTTGGTGAGCAATTCCTAGCTTTTTGACAGAACCCTTTCTGACAGGGGCTCTGGTTCAGATGGGTTCCCTTGGCAGCCCTGGCTGCTTCTCATTCAAGAATTTCTCATTGTTCAGTTCTGAGGACGTTCTTTTTTGTTATTATTCATACGCTAGACCAAACTGTGCTGGGATGTTGTCTTCCTATGAAAATCTTCATTGTCTTTGGGAAATTATTAAATCTTTGTTAAATTAATCAATGTATTTTAAGCACAACACACACACAAAGAATTTCTCAGTATATTAAAAAGATAGAAAACACCAAAACAGGCTTACAGAAATTGTGGCCTGTTTTAAATGTTTACTTTTAATAACACTTCGAGCATGCAAAAATACAAAGCAATATAATCACAATTTACGTGGAATAATTATATAATTTATTTTAAAACATCAATTTGGAGTACATTCCAGGCCCCAGTGAGTTTTAAAAGTTTATTTGAGGAAATGGACTTGTGTCAGTCCTTTCAAGATATCCCAGTGATTGTCTTTTTTTTTTTTAAGTTTGTGTCCCCCTCATTTTTTAGAGATTTTATTTATTTGAGAAAGACAGAGAGAGCACAAGTGGGGGGAGGGGCAGAGGGAGAGGGACAGACAGACTCCCCACCGAGCACAGAGCCCCAAGCAGGGTTAGATCCCAGGACCCAGAGGTGAAGGCCTGAGCTAAAGTCAGACAAAACCCACTGAGCCACCCAGGTGCCCCCTGGTGATTGTCTACTAGGTGTCATCTGGAGAAAAGGCTACATTTGAGGGTCTTTTCTGGATCTGGGATCTGAGCCCCATGCCCCTCCCCACCACTAGGGCCTGGGTTTGATCCTGCCCTGATCCTCTTCCCTCTCTCTCTCTCTCGCTCTCTCTCTCTCTCGCTCTCTCTCTCTCACACACACACACACACATGCACACACACACACCTCTATCTCTGGGATTAGAATTTTACCAGCTCCATCCCTGTCCTAGGCTCTCATCCTTGCTTTAATATTAAACACAGCAAGCCCGGATATAAACCGTTCTCTTTTCACGAAAACAAATTAAACTTTCACGAAAGCACATGAGTTCCTCTGTGTGGTTTCCCCTTCAGCTTCCCCACAAAAGCCAAAACGTCTCAACTGAACTAACCCTTTCCTCTGGGCTCCAGTGGGCACCTCCTCAAGTGGCTCAGGGGGCTGCCCCCGGCTTTCTCTGTGGGCTCCAGCACTGAGCGAGCAACTAGCTGGAGGTGGTGTTTGCAAAGCTAGTGTTTACTGGTTTCCACCAGAGGTTTCTTCCCCAAACAATTTTACTTGAGCAAAGAGCTCTAACTCCTTGAAATTGGCTTCCTCTGCTCAGACCAACTTTCTTTCTTACAGAATTGTCTTTGGGGAGCAAATTAGCTTGTTATAGATTCCAAACATATGAGCTAAATTCTCCCTTAATGTCTAACATGCTGTGCTTTCCCCCCTCTGAGATATGAGGTGCTGGCACCGGCAGCTTTATCACTTGAAAATGCCTCCCTCTTCTTGCTGCTCCCCTCCCTGCTCTGCTCCCAACCTCATAGTCCCTGGACATTCACACATTCACATTGTCCCAATACCTAGAGCTGGTCAAAAGATGCCACCAAGAAATGCCAGAAAAGGAAAAGAGAAAAACAACCATTTCCCAGTACTTAGCATTACAAAAACAAGTAAGACACCATGTCCCTGTACTAAAGTGGCTTCTTTGCCCAAACTGGACAAATAATAAAGTTAAAAACTTGCTCACACACTAGCAAAGCCCTATGAGACTGAGCATAGCTTAACAACAAACTACTAGGTAACCGGATTACAGGACATCCTTGGGACAAGAGGAGACTCCCGGACACGTGCACAATGGAATAGCTATGGGCTATTTGGACCAGTGGAGAGTGTCACAAAACACACATGGAGTCATGGGACCCCAGGAGAGCAACTACTCACAGACACAGACAGCATGGTCAGGCGTTCTGCAGCACTCTCCCCAAAGGTGCCAGGTCTCCTTATGTTCCATCATCACAAAGACAGGGGCAAAAGTAAGTTAGGAATGGACACAGCCAGGGACAGTGGTGTGAGAGCCTATACTCTAGACAGGCAGAGAGAAAAGTGTCCTATGCAAACAGTAGGAAATCTTTGACTCAAGGTGGAACCCTTAAAACACTGACTGTCCTGGACTATGAGACTGAATGAGGAAAAAGACTAATATTCAACACAGAGGCAAACAAAGGAGGGAACTCTGGCAGGATGAGGTTGCTTCCTTTGGTCACACCTGACAAGGAAGTTTACCAATTCCTCAGTGAGTAAGAATTATGGTCAGCACTGTGTATGTGTGTGTGTGTGTGCACTTGACTCTCTGTAAGTTGGCCTATCAGACTTTCTGAATGAATGCTTTCATGCCATCCAATAGAAGACCCCTTCTTGATATCATTAAGACATTTGCATGGGGACCCATTAAAAATACAACCAGTAAGGCAAAGATCATATACTTCTCAAGAATCTTAAAGTGCTTTATAATACTTGACTCAGAAATCCCCTTTATAGGGATCTAACTTTGGTAAATAATCTTAGATGTGGAGCTCAGATATCTGCACCAAGATTCTCAAGGCAGCTTTACAAATTAAAACTGGAAGCAACCTAGTCGCCCAACAATAGAGAACTTCTTGCCGCATGTATATAATAGAAACCTTCAAATGTGATGTTTCCAAAGAAAAACATGGAAAAATACTTACTATATAAAGTTAAGTGGAAAAAAGCAGCATTCAAAAATATACACAATCTCACCAAGTTAGTATGTATGAAATGTGTGAAAGTGCTTTGTAAATTGCAAAGCCTCCTGCTCATGTCAAAAATAGTTCTGGCCATGACATGGCAGTCAGAGGTCAGCTGGATGTCTACAAAAAGTAAGTGCTCATGAAAAGAAAGCCCCAGAGGGCACAGAAGAATGGCATGCCAATTTGTGCCCACCCATCCAGTTTCTTTGTGGAGCCAGGTGCCTTCTGAAAGGAGACCAAGTAAAGAACACGCTCTAGAGAATGCAAGAGGGGACGGACCCTACTCTTAGTGGACCTGAGAGTGACTAAGAGTGACTAATTCGGCCATGGATCACATTAGTGAGGATTATTAAAAGCAGCCCATGTGGAAGGGGGTAGGTCTGGAGAATCAGAGGGCATCTCAATAGGAAAGGGAGCTTAGAGACAGAGATGGGAACCAAATTACAGGAAAGAGACACCAGAAAAGGTAGACAAAATATTCCAAAGGCAGAATTGGACTACTTAGAATAAAATAATTATTGCTAATATTATTGTTAAATGCTATAACCACCCCCCCACACACACACTATGTTTGCATAACATCATCCATGATGACAGAACATGCTGTAACTACCAGTTCTGAGGTAGAGATCTTTCATGAATGGCATAAGCACCATAACCAGGAGTCATGGCAAGTCAGTAAATTGTGTGAATCCAGGTCTAGTTTCCTTGCCAGGAGGACTCACGTGTGCCCTCTATCAGATAAAAGAAGGATTGAACTCATTGTGGTCTATGCACATTTTTACCTTGGCTACTAGGAAACACAGCTAAATTTAGAACATCATTGCTATCTCAGGCATTGGACTTTGCATATATTAAAATGGCAATAAGTGTTTTTTAATGACTTTCTGTCTCTCCCTAGACAATAGCTTCTTGGAAGGCAGAGACTGACTCTTCCACCCACCCCTGTTTTTTCTATATTGGTAAAATGATCAATGAATATTGAAAGTTTTGATGAGTGAATGAATCTTAACCTACGTTCTCAACGCAGTTCTTTCTCATCTCTTAAAATATTTGCAGTCTTCCTTTCTGGTTAAACAGCACACCACATGCTTACTTTTATAATGCAAACTGCCTGAATTCTTCAAAAATAGGTGAACATAAGTTATAAATGAATAGAGCACAAAAAGGAAGGATGAAATGGTATAAGGAAAGGAGGGAGGAAGGAAGGAAGGGAGGGAGGGAGGAAGGAAGGAAGGAAGAAAGGAAGGAAAGAAAGAAAGAAGGGAGGGAGGGAGGGAAGGAAGGAAGGAGGGAGGGAGGAAGAAGAAAGCCACATCCAGGCTTCCTTCAACAATGCAACTTCTTAAGGGAACTGCTTTCTATAGGAACTAGAACATGCTGTTTGCATAGTAAGGCTTGGTTTTGTTCTGGTCTATACACACTCTTTTCAGTACCAAACATATGCATTGAGTAGTCTAATTCATATTCATTGAAAAAGTTTGGGGAAATGTAGAAAGGCACAGTAGTAATAATAGTAACAGCTATAATTTATAGCTTACTATGAGCCAGCAACTTCCAGGGATTTTATGTCCATAATCTCATTCCCAGCAAACCTGGGAGGTAGCTATGATAATCCCTTTTCAAGATGAGAAGCAAAGACTTGGTGACATTAATTAATTAGCTTAACAGAAATTATAGGCCTGGTTTTTGGATGCCTCTTTTCTCTGCAATGGAATGTCTGAGCATGAAGAGATCATTCTTTTCCCTTTCAATACACTTCTGCCGCACCCTTGCAGCAATCCATCAAAGATAGTGAAAGACTATACCCTTAAGAGACAGAAATGGGGCCCTGAGTCTATAGATTCAGAAATAGCCAGGACCCCATTCTCACTTCTTCCCCAACCTTCCCCCCAGAACATGGGGTTTGTCATGCTTGTCAAGATGTAAGAAGTGGCCCCTGTTTTGTTGATTCTCCTCTGTTCTGTCTTGTTGATGGGGAGAGAGAGACCCATCAGGACTGTGGATTCAGGAACTGTCAAGCTGCCCCACCTCATCTAAGCCACACAGCCCTGCTGAGTCTTGATCTCCTTTGTATTAAATTGGGAAGGTGAAATGAGAGATGTCCATAAACCCTGTCAACAGTAGGCACTTGGGGAATTCTAAATCGTATTCACTCAGTCATGTTTTCAACAAATCACTACTATGACCTCAGTCCAGTGCTAAGGGGTCCCTGTCCTTGAGGTGCTTAAATGCACATTGTAAAAGCAGACACTAACACATATGCAGATATAAGTTATTTGATCCAGTTGGTCTTTTTTTTTTTACTCATCATTCATCTATTTCAATAATCCAATCCACCCTGTGCAAAAAAAAAACACCAGTCAAGGTGATGATAGAGAAGAGAGAGCAAGTGTAACTCTGAGAATCATCCAAGAGAGAGACCCCAAATCCAAGGAGAGAGAGAATCAGGAAGGATGGGGCTGTAAGCAGATGCCATAGACAGAGGGTAAAGGGTCCTAGAAGGCACAGGTGAGGACAAGGTACGTTTTAGGAGGACAGTACATTATAAACAATGACACAGAAGCAGGTGTGAATATAGTTTCCACAGACTAAAATCCTCTTGGCAAATCACCACTATTTGTTGCTGATAACAGAAGGGATGGAGATTGGGGCTGGAGAATCCAGAGAAGCTGGGTCCTCATCCCTGTACTAAAGCTTTGGTTAAGACCCCTGACTTCTTTAGGCTTCACTGGGGTGATCCATAAAACAAGAGGATTGAATTAGATGCACTTCAATGGTGACATTCCTCCATATTTGTCAGGTCCTCATAGTAAGTAATCAGTTAATTAAATGCGATGAATATTTATTCAGTACTTGCTATGATTCAAGCTCTGTACTTTAACACAGATGCAGGGAAAGCACAATCAAGAGCAAGCTGGTTCTCTCAAGCATCTGGAGAGTTTTACAACAGCTGCAATCTAAAGAATATAATGTGAAGCAATTCTCTTTACAAAAAAAAAAAAAAAAAACTCTGAGCTTAAGAATGAACTAATGATGTCTAAAGACATCAAGGCCAAGACCAATCCAGTTAGTCGTTCTGACTCTGGGCACCTGTAGAACTCCCACCTGCAGGGTGAGAGGGATCTTCATCTGCCAAATAAGGACAGACTTTCTAGGGTTATCAGAGCTGTGAAGCCAGGACACTGAGACAGCCATTTGGGACAGAATTCTCAGGCACTTATAACTAACATTTCTGGGTGTTTATGACCTTTATCTTGGTCTTCCCTTTTGAGTCTTAAGTGAAAACCCTTTCAACCCATTTCCTCTTCAATTAGGTGAATATCACAGAGCCTGGGGCCCTAGGGCCCCCTTTCAAGTCCAGCATATAGGGATAGCTCATATGAACCACCTTGTACCCATACCTGTTCTGATTCTCCCAAGAATTTAAAAAGAAGTGGAAGTCACCTTAACTTTGCCCTTGAAAAGGCAATGCTGAATTTTCCTCTTCTTTAGGCTCAGGGATCATCACTAAATAATTATTGAAAGTCTATTACATGCAAGATATCATGCTGGGTCCTGGACATGGGGTGCATTGTCCTTGCCTTCACTGAAGTTACAAGAGCAAAACATACAAGGAAAATGAATTTTAAAGTTAACTCACTCTGAGCAAATGAGTCGGGCAGTTATATAATGCTGGAATGTAAAATTTTTTAGGATAAGAATATTTTATGAAGACTGTTATATATTCCCCCAAATCAACTCTCTCTTTTTCAGTAGTAATAAGTATACTCAAGCACATTGCTGGCTAGCTAGACTACAATGGAAGTGACATAGTGACATATGCCATCTCTAGGCTGTGCCTTAAGATAGTGGGGTGCCTCCTCCACCCTCCTTTCTTCTTCCTCCCCTCTAGCTGGAACTGAGATGCAGCAGTGACCCAGATCTTACTGTGCAGTTGAGGACAGTGCTCTAGGAGATGGAGTCACAAGATGGAAAGAACATGGATCCCTGAATGACTTTGTGGAGCAAAGGTACCATTGAATAGGACGCTTTCCTCAAGCTGTTACATGAAAGAGAAGTAAATGTTTTTGTTCTCTAAATCATGTTCTTATTGTGCTTCTTGTTATTTCACCTTAACATCTTACTATAACTAATACAAAGAGAAAAATTAAGCAGTCATCCTCACAAGTAAAAATGAAAGTAATAAGCTGCCATTTATTGACTTATGGTACTCTTTCCAAAACTATAGAGCTGATTTCCTTCATTCAATTGCTGATGCTTTAATCAGAGGCTCTCAATAGAGAATTAGACAAGATCTCCAACCTCTGTAGCCCTCAATTTCCTCATTCATAGAGTGAGGTTACTATAATTATACCCACACAGCAAAATCATTATTGTGAGCAATCCCTGACATTATATTTTCACAGTCCTTGGTACATAGAAAGTGCTTACCCTAGCTCATTGCTTTGGAGTTTTGAAGGAAAAAACTCCACAAAAATAAATATAATCAAGTTGTCGAAGTCAAAACAAAATGATGATTGTCAATGCCCAGACTCCTCCGGCCTTTGGGAAGTTTCTGTGTTAATGTCAAGTACTTCTTCTCTTAAATCGATTTTCTTATGTTGGCTGTCACAAAGCAAAGTTCCTCAGAGAAGACACACATCACAACACAAAGAACAAGTGTTCAGACCCATGTCATTGCTTAGAAGTGAGCAAAATCCAGGTAGGTTGCCAAATAGGCAGACATCAAGAACGAGGAGTGATGAAAATTCCTGTTTGAAGAGGTGATGTTCCATTGCCAGAAGCAAAGCAGAATCATGTGAATGGGAGGAAGGGCACAGGCAAACTGGTTTTGGCATTTTAGAAAAGCAGACCTAGGTCTTACCAAAACATGGTCATCCCCAATGCTCTTGGGAAGAGAGGAGAACAGAGACACAAAATTATCAGGGGTGGGGAGGAGTAAGAAAAGAATTTTCTCAGCTACAGACTAGGAGTTTGGGATGATATCAGCCTTTTTCTTCCACAAAGGTAATTTTCTGGAATCACAGTGTGGTAGGAGCATTCCCAAACTGCCAGTGAGAAAGGAGGACCAGAGAGAATAGCATCCCCAGTGAGCCAATGAGAACCCTAACAGATAGTGTTATCTTCACAAAAGTACACAAAAATATATACAAAAAAGACAACAATGACATTTCTTCTATTTGTCCTAATGAATCTATACAATTCATTACTTTTCCTTGCTGAAAAATATTCAGTGATTTCATATTCTCAAATTTCAGTGAAATGCTCAAAAATGTTTCAGGTTTTCTCACAGACAACACTCACATGGAGAAGGCCTCCTTTTACCTCCCACCTCAGCCCTGCTCCCCTATGCTAATGTCTAATGCATTTCTGCATTTATACCTTGATGTTCCTGACTATCTCCCAGGTCCCATCCTGGTTCCAGAAATACAGAGGAATATGGATGCTTGACATGGACAGTGGGTTGAGAAACAACTGGGAGATGTCAAAATCTGTGAGAAATAATAGCATATATTTCTGTCTGAGGAAATAACGTTTCATGCCAAAAACAAAGTGAAACCTTACCTTTATTTGCTAAATTGATGTGATTGAGCTGCTATTTTGCAAACTCACTAATATCCTTTCTCAAGAATTATACCCAACAGGAGAGACTCACAAATCAGAGCTATTGAAACTTAAATCCTTGAGCTTATGGAAAAAGTGGTCCTGAATTTTAAATTAGATGATGGACTGGTCCAGAAAGGATTCCTTTATTCAAAGGCTGAATATAGAAGTCTAAGTTAGAAGCATCCAAGTCTATAAAATTGGCATCAAAAACACACAAAAATGGGCTGTCCAAGAAAAATTGAGATTTCTACCCCTTGGGTCATTGATCTTTGATTTTTTTTTTATTTGTAAGGCACATTTTTTTTAACTTATGTTTGGGAATGTAGGTCTTTGAAGGCCAAACTATGTTTTATATTGTATTTCCTTAGTTTTAAGATGCATATGGAATTCAAAAATACTAAAATATGAAAACCATGCTTCTGAAATTGAGGAAATAAGGCCAATTATCCACAAAAACCCATGGAGCAGGCTATACCATTATGTTTCTAGGCCTTTGTGAATGCTGTTCCTCTGCTCACAGTTTCTTACTTTCTTTGTCCACTTTGCAAACTCCTACTCATCCCTCAAGAGGCAACTCAAATATCACCTCCCCTTCAAACATTTCCTTCACTTTCCCACCTCAGTGCCCTTTTCCAAAGCTTGCTTTAGATCTTGTGTAGCCTCCAACATGGCCGTTGGTTTACACATCGGTTCTCTCCCCTAAACTGCAAGCCCCTTGAGCCCGAGGAATGGGCCTGCTTACTTCTGTAATTCCAGTATCTGGCACAGAGATGGCACCTAGGACGCCTCATGCCATGTTTGTTGGACTAAAGTGCTAACAGTGGACTTTCATATAAATAATTTCTATGCATCCTCACAAAGGTATGAGGTAAGAATTCCATCATCCCTGCTTTTCATGAGGATACTGAAACTCAGTGAGTTGAGTGATGCACTCAAGACTAGAGCCAGTAAATGAGAGAGCAGGAGATCCAGTCCAGGTTTCCTGATGTCAGACACTAAGCCCTTTCTATTTAACTGCGCTGTCCCTCAGCCTGGCACATTTCACACAGCAAATGAGACATGGTGTCATAGAGCATTTATGTCCAAGGAAGGCCAGAAAAAACCATTAAGAATGACTTGAAGTCTCTCTACCTCCCATGTTGGAGACTTTACCAGTTACAGGGGCTTGGCAGAGTTTTGAGGTGGAATAAATTGGTGGAGAGTTAAAGCAGCCTAAGCCTTGGGCCACAAGTAATGCAGCTGATCAGGAGGAGCTGCGTCACTCTGCATGCTGCATCCATGTTCATCCTTCTGTAGCTATGTCAATGTGGGTGTCTCACACACTAGAGCAAAACATGCATGGATGAACTCTGCTTCTATGTGTGCATAAAGAGTGTGTCATGTGTGTGTGCCTCCACACATGTGTGTGAGTTACAGTCTATATACTTTAGGTTGTATTTGTGTGTGTAAATATGTCTCAGGGTTATCTGTGTTTGCATATAGGAATTGAAATGTGTTATGTCTATGTATAGTTAATCAGCATAGGTAACCTCTTCCTGCTGCACTCAAGTCTCAGTGAAGTCACGTCAGGCCAGGAGAGTCATTGGTATAATTCTTCCTTCAAGGGATCAAGATCCCCTGACTTGCGATGCCACCATCCTAATATGCAACTTGCAAAGTTGCTGCAACAAGGGAAAAGAGAACAGGAGTGCCAGGCATTTTTAAGGAAGTAGCTTATCATTTCTAAACATTCCATTGACCAAAACGCAGTCCATGATCCTAATTTAATTCCAGTGGAGACTGATAGCTGCAGTCCTCTGTGTGCCAAAGCATAGGAAAATGAAATGGAGTGGAGATCAGCTAGTATTGTCCCTGCCACACTGTCCTTCCCTTTGCACCATCACCTATCTCCACCAAAAAAAGAAAAAAAAAAAGCCAGCCAAAGAAGCATAATCTTCCACAGAACTTAGCAGCATCCTCCCCAACCTGCTGGCAGAGTAAAAAAAAAAACCCAGTGCCACTGACTGCCCATTTTCCCAGATGGCCATTTACAGGAGTCAGGCCCCAGCCTGATGGAGTCATCTCAAAACAGACCCTAAGGGAAGGAGAACTGCTCAGAACTAATGGACCGTTCTAAAAGGGCAGAACCAGAAGCAGGGAAAATTCCCTCCCTGGTTAATGAGAGGAGAGGGACTACAAGCTCATTGGGAGTTTGATGAGAATTTCTCTCTTGGGGGATGAAGGGTTGCACTAATTCATTCCTTATGCCCTCAATTCCCTTTGGTTCACAACCTGCTTATCCAGGTAAAACCAAGCTAGAACAAAACATCCCTGGGCTGCCCTAAAGCAAGGAAAAGTTTACAAAAGCCCCTTTCCTGACCTCTCACATAAAGTTAGATGGTCTTTCCTCTGTAACTGTGAAGCATCTACAATGCTTCTACTATAACAGTAAATTGAAATTATTTGTTTTCAGGTCTGACTGTCCGCCCTGTGAGATGTGGTGTTGCTTCCCATGGGAAGGGCATGCGCTCTGGAGTGTGGAGCATGGACCCCCGTGTTCTACACCCCCTGCGAGGAACTAGCAGTTCAGACTTCTCTAACTTTCATTTTCACATCCTTAAAGGAGACCATTTCCACTTGACAGTTGCCATGAGTGTAAACCAGTGGTTCACAACCCAACTGCAGAGTAGTCCCCACCTTAAGACTCTGGTTTAATTGCCCGGAGTGTTAAGATTTATTGCAGCTCTCTAGGTAACTCTTATGTTCAGCCAGGGTTAAGAACCACCAATGTAAAGAGAAGACACTAAAGCACATCACTAAAGAAGATGGGGTTTCCATCTAGCCAGGGTCCCAGCAACACTCTCCACTTAGAGAGATGGGTTGGAGACCTGGCTCAACATTTGACCTGGCCTTTACAAAAACCAAAAATCAGGAAACAAAGTTGGAACTTCCAAGTTCCTATTGTTTTTCATGTCACTGGGTGAAGTTCTGAGCAAGATGGGGTTTTAATTAAGTAAGAAAAATCACGATGGCTTCCTACTTATGGACAGTGAAGCACCATAATAATACAGAAGGTGATGACTACAAAAAAAAAGCAAAATAAAGTGATTCTGTGTAGTAATATAAGAGGAATTTGGGAACTGTCCTCTGATGGCTCCGCAGGATGAAATTTGGCAGATTCAGAAAACCCAGGAAAGAGGGGAGAGGAAAGAATGATCAGCAGTAAAAGAGGGGACTGGGAATAGCAGAAGTCTGGAGCCCAAGAGAACCTAGCAAAGAGAAATTTCCTGTGTACCGGGAACGAACTGGGGAAATGTTTAGCATCAGTGAATGAGGTCGGACATTTGATTTAAAGTTGATTTCTGCAGTGTATTATTGCTATTCTCCTCCAAACTGGCATGCACAGCCCTATATGCAGCAAACCTGGAGTACTGGTGCCCTGGGGGAATTGAAGTTTGCAGATGTACATGCCCAGAGGGAGGAGATGAAGGGACATGCACAATTCCCTCTCTGAAGGCAGTGGAGTGATACCAGCATAGCACTGGGGAAAGAAGGTGGCCCTGGGGTTGTAGGAGGTGGTAACCCGTGACATAAGTGGTGGCCCTGTGGGGAGATGAAGGTGAAATGGAGACAGTAACAGCAGAGATGTGGGGGCAGCACTCGTTGTCCAAAGAGAGGAGGGAGGCCACTCAGTCATTCACTAAGCAAATATTTTTGAGCACTTATTATAGGCTAGACAGACACTGTGCTAAATACTTAGGATACATCAGTAAGCAAAATAAAGATCTTAAGTCCTTTGGAACTTGCATTGCAGAGGAAGCCGACAGACAATAAATAAACTTAAAATAAGTAAATTATATGGTAGACACGAAGGTGATCATGCCATGGGAAAATAGTAGAAATAGAGGAGGTTAAGAGGGATGAACTTTGTAACAATAGGCAAATAGGGGCAGGCAGGTGGCAATTTTACAGAGACTCATCAGGGAGGCGGTGCAGAGGTGAGGCCTGAGGAAGAGAGGGGACGGGGTGGGGGGGCCTACCTGGAGGCTCTCTGGGGGATCAGCCAGAGAGGAGAGCAATGCAGATGTCCTACAGGGGGATTTGCTGGGCGTGTTTGGAGAACACAAGGTGAGGGTGGCCAGAGCACAGAGGACAAGGACAGTGACCACTGCCATGTTTACCTAAATATAGATGAGAATTATGACTCTTAGCAATGAGATAAAGCTAAGTTTTCCATTACACAGGAAAAACAATTTCACACAGCTGAGATACACATTATTTGAGAATTAAACGAAATGATGTGTTAAGTACTTGGCACACAGCAGCTTCTCAGGTTGGATGAGCTTCTTCTCGCCTTCAGACATTTCACATGTTGTTTGTCAGAAATTTGAGGATGGGGTCTGTGCCCAAAATGCAGAAATCCTTCAGTGCAGTGTCCCATCCATTGATTTGACCCAGCTGTTGAGAGTCCTCCGGTTTTATCCACCATTATAGGTGAGGGTCATAATTGCAACCACCTCACTCAACCTCCTCCTCTCTCTGTTTCCCATCGCTCTCACCAAGCAACAGTATTAGGGATAAATTACAAATATTTCTGTACCAAGAAACACATCACTGAGAAAGAATTAAGAATGCCAAGAAGTGGACCCATAACTCCTGCCATATGCCTACGAGTCTGAAAAACACTCCTTTGCTTTGTAAGAATAAGGAAATTTGGACGAATCCTGATCTTGAACAGGGGCAGTCGTTGACCCAATTTAACTGACAAGCAGAAAATTTTGCAGGAGGTGGAAGATAAGGAGGTTTGACTTGGCAGATGTAATGCTGCACATACCTGACCGATAGCCTAAATCTTCCAGCCCGGACCTGGCTGGAATGGAAAGTTCTGTGCTGAAGGCTAAGAGCCAATGTTACCATCTTAAAAGAGGAAAGTGGACAAAGAAGGAAGCAGAGGGAGGGGACCAGTCAATTGGCCTCTGACCTTAAGGGGTTCTGAGCCTGAAGATGATTCTAAAGAACAGAGCGTCTGGTAGTCCAAGTCAGAATCTTAATTGCTCTCTTTCCACAAAGCTTCACAAAAGGCTGAGTTAGAAGAATGTTTTCCCTGAGGTCGAGGAAGTTCTGCGGGTATAGTAGGAAGCACACAAACCTTGGAGCAATACGTCAGCTCTGTGACTTGGCTTGGCCTCACTACCGAGAAATAATATTTATGGATGATTGCCTAGGATTATATCATTTATCCATTCCTGGAGATTGAGGACTGGCAAACTTCTTCTGTGAAGGGCCAAACAGTAAATCTTTTAGCCTTTGTGGACCATTTAGTTTTGCATATCTCTGTTCCAGATCCTGAGGTCTGCTGTCCACACTAGAGAATAGCCATACGCAGGGACTAAACGCATGTGTGCGGCCATAGCTGGCCCTTTCCTGGCTTAGACATAACATTTCACTGTCCACGAAAACTGAGTGTTACAGTTCTTCTTCTTCCAGGAACGGTGAAATAGCTCATATTGGATCAATCTTCCCTAGTTTATATCCTCTGGAGATTAGATGATAGTTAGATGATAGGTAGATAGACAGAGACAGAGATGGTATAGACACAGACATACATGTAAGCAAAATATATAGGAAATAATTATCAGGTGCCAGGAAGTGACCAAAGGCAGGCAGAACTAGACATATGAGTCTACATGTAGTAAAGGAGAATGACATTGGATGAGCTTCTCATTTGTACAGCTTTTTGCCTGAAGGCAGACCCAGTCGGCTCCTCCAAGCAACTCTAGAACTCAGCTGGAAACCAGGGCTGGAATTGTTCACACCTTATAACAATGGCTGTCATTCTTTATATGCCAAAGACACACATTCATCATGATTTGTATAAACTTTGTTTTATCTCACTTGCAGTCATAATTCTGATTGAGCGGCACCCCCTCCCCACTCTTAATTCAAATTCTCTAGGAGTTTACTTTGGATGTATGTTTATCTAGATAAGTCATTTCCAATTTCCTACCAATCATACAGAAGGAGGGGTTGACATTTTGAGTGGAGAAATATACTAACTGCAGCCCAATACTGAGTTGACACTGACATTTAAATTAATTGACTTATACCCTTAAAAAAGTCCATCTGGCCAAGGTGTGATCATCTTTCTACGGAGTCCTTGCTTCAGGAGTGAAGATGAAGAAATTGAGAGAACACTCAACCTGTCAGTCATAGAAGCCCAATATTTATCTTCAGTAGGAAAAAAAAAAAAAAGGAGAATTTGGAGAGGTGGTCCCAAGAGAAAATTGCATGAATGCTGGGAGGCAAAACCCATAGATTTCCCTGGACAAAACTGAGACCTGTCCAAAGCTGTCCAGTTGGAAGTGGAAATCGGGACTCAGAGACAGTGGGTAGACTCCCTGAGCCTGTGGGGATGGTGGTGCTCTCCAGGGTGGGGAGCAAGATGGGAAGGAAAGGGAGCCCTCATGGCCAGCCAGGCAGGGAGGGAACCACTCCTGGGATGGTCCCAAGCTAGTGCTGTCCAGTTATTGCTTCACGCTGGGGGCCTGCTGGGGGGAAGGGGGAGCCAGGCTCTGTCAGAAGCAGGGCAGGGAGAGTGTATTAGCTTCCCTAGGCCACTGTAGCATATCAGCACAAATACAGTAGCTTCAAACAATACACATTTATAACCTTATAATTCAGTAGTGTAGAAATCTGAAATGGGTTTCCCTGGGCTAAAATCAAGGTGTCTCAGGGCTGTGTTCCTCCTGGAGGCTCTCGAGGATGAATCTGTGTCTTTGCTTATCCAGGATCTGGGGGTCTTCCCAGCATTCTTTGGCTTGCGGCCCCTTCCTCCCTCTTGAAAGTCAGCAGTGATTGGGCCAGTTCCTCTCCCATTGCACCCCTCACACTCTCTTCTGCCTCTCTTTCCCACTTTTAAGGAGGCTCGTGGTTACACTGGGCCCACCCAGATAATCCAGAACAATCTCCCCATTTTAAGGTCAGCTGATTCTTAATAATTCTTCCTGCAACTTCATTCCTCTTTGCCACATAACCTAACATATCCACAGGTTCTGGGGATTAGGCACTTCTGGGAGGCTGTTGTACTGCCTGCCAGAGAGAGTAGGAGAGGTGCTAATGAAGAACACGGCTGCCCAGGACCATGGCAGAAGGAAGCCAATAGCCACAGGCAGGACAGACCGTAGAAACCAGTTTAAGTTCTGGAACCCAGCTATTCCTATTCTCCCTGGGCTCCTTCCTCATGTCATTCATGGTCTGGATGAAGAGACAGCCAAGTAAATAATTATGGGGGTGCCTGAGTGGCTCAGTCAGCTAAGCATCTGCCTTCAGCTCAGGTCATGATCTCAGGGTCCTGGGATGGGCTCCCTGCTCATCGGAGAGTAGGCTTCTCCCTCTGCCCCTCCCCCTGCTTGGGCTTGCACACGCGTGGGCTTTCTCTCTCTCTCTCTCAAATAAATAACATCTTTTATTTTTTTAATTTAATTTAATTTTATTATGTTATGTTAGTCACCATACAATACATCATTAGTTTTTGATATAGTGATCCACGATTCATGGTTTAAAAAAAAAACTAAATAGGGTATGAGCCACTGAGACGTGTGGTGAGGTTCATGTGGAACCATAGGAGCACTTGGGAGTGCACAGGCCCCACAGTCCTACAGGGCCCTGAAGTGTCCAGACTCATGCACGGGCCTGGCATCCTGAGGCAGAGGAATAGACTCACGCGTGTCTTTTCCCCCAGCTACAGGTTGAAATGCAGAAGGTGGTGGTAACGCCAGTGGTCTTCTCCTTCCCCGTCTTGCTCTCCTCCTTCCTCCCCCTCTCCCTCCCTTCTCCCTTCTTCTCCTCCTCTTCTCCTTCTCTCTCCATCTTCCCCTTCCCATCCCTCTTCATCTTTTCCTTCTGCATGGCTTCTAGATTATCAAGAAATAAAGCCTACAATTCGCCACTGGCATGGCGACATTGCAGTTAATCCAGCTGGGCTGGTCCTTGGCTTGCTGGTGTGGGAACTCCGCTGAGGAACGGTGAGGGATGCAGGGTGGAGGAGGGAGTGCAGACCTTTGGGTGAGCACAGCTGGAATGGGAGCCCCAGCACAGCCATGCTTTCCCTTTGTTTTCTCTTGCACTTCTCTGCACCACTCTGGGCTTCATTTAGAACTAGTTCAGAAGCTCAGGGCTCTCTGCAAAGTCTGGAGGAGATGGTGTTCTTAAAGCATCCAAAACAGAGTAATTATTTCACAGTGGTTTCTCTGGTCTCCAGTTGAAGGGCACTTTGTAGCTCACTCAATCCAGCCGCAACATCATTTTGCAGAGGATGAAATCCAGGCTCAGAGAGGCAAAAGGACTTGTCCAAGGTCACACCACTCGCAGGTGACAGAGCCAGCTCAGGTCTCCTTCCTTTCAGGACTGTGCTCCTCCCACACTACCATGCTGACATGTTTCTCTCCCTCGTTTCAGATGTCCTAGTGCATGTTCCAATTTAATGGATAATCAGGCATCTCTCTGCCTTAGAGCCCCCAAGGCCCCAGCTCCATCTGGCTACCTGGCAGAGAGGCCAAGGAAGGTTTGAGGCAGCCGGTTGGACTGCTTTCCCAGAGGGAGTATCAGATTTTATGGCTCTTCACGCCTGAGTCAAGCTCTGCAAACTCCTGAAGCACTTACCACATAATGACCACGAATCCCAGAGGGTGTTGAGGATGGAGGGAGAGGGGACACAGCCAGTGTGAAGAAGGAGACCAGAAGACCCGGAGGGAAGCAGGTGGCCCTCAGAAATCTTTTTATCTCTGAGCATTGATTTACATCAGTCGTATCCTTACAACTAAATCTCCCAAGACCAAGGTTGGGGGAGGGGATCTTCTCCCCCTTTTCCCAACACACCTGCCCCTTTTTCCATACTTCCCCCAAACCCCTTCCTAATAACTTCTGCCCTCAACAAGAAAAAGCCTGAGATCTCCATTGTACCGTGAATTACAGGATTGTGTGTGTGCGTGTGCTTACATGTGTGCCCGTGCATGAGTGTGTGTGCGTGTGTGTGTGTGTGTGTGGTTTAGCAAAGTCTGCCCCTCCTCTGGGCTTGCACATGTCCAGATGCCTCCTGAGAGATCAACCAAGACCCTTATCCCTTCTTTCCAAAATTCAAAGTTAAGGCTCCCAGTTGAATGGACTCAATTAATATTGACCCTGAGCCATGGAAGGAAAAAGCAGCCCCTGGACTGAAACTGTTCTGAAGGTTGAGAGAGTTCTGGACCAACACACTGAACTTGCCCTCCCTTAGCAGATGGGATAAGGGTGTGAGGTGGGGGCTGGAAACCAAATGTTTGTCTTTTGCTTGAGTTAGTTTGAACTGGGCTTCTGTGGCCCCAAGAGGAAGAATGCTGACCAAAACATCTCATTTCAAAATACCAGTGAGTGAATGATATTGTTAATCTCATTTCATGGATGCAGAAAAGTGACTAAGGATCCCCAGGACATGCTGCAAATCTGTCTTCAAACATAGACCATGTTGACGTCATGCTCCGCCCTTCCATGGCTTCCGGGCTCTGCTAGAGAGATTGTGCTTTTTCTGCCCAGCTCCTAAGCCAAGTATTTTTCCAGATTCCAGTTGAGGCAACACCCCTTTCTTCTCCCACCACTGATTTAGCCAGGTCCCACCTGGCCAGAATTCATTCTCTGAAAAAACAATGTTTTTTGTTGGAGATAATTCCCATGACTATTCACCAGCTTTGCACAGAAACAGTTTCTGGAATCAGTTAGTTTGGAAAATTCTGAGTAAAACAAAATTAAGCAGTTAGGAGAGTGGATTTTGCCATCAGACTGAACCAAGTATGAGTCCCAGGTGGGCTCTTTATTAGTCTGGTGACTTTGCAAACTATTTAAGCTCTTTGTGACTCGGTCTCTCCACCCACAAAATAGGAATGATTAGTACCTTCCTGGGTCAGTCGTGGTTCAATGCAGGACACAGAAAACATTGCAAGTGTTCGAAGTAGAAAGGATTCGGTATGGGGAATTAGGTGCTTGCAAAATTCTCCAAAAAGGCCGGAGGAGAAAATTCTAGGCTAGACCTGCAGAATTAATTCCCAGAAGAGAAATAAAGTGGGAAGCCACAACCTCGACCTCAGTCCAAAAAGCAAGGGTTCACTGGGCCATGCTTGAACAGCCATGGTAGCTACCATTCAGCACTCAGGAAGCCAGCGAAGCCATTGCTGAACTGGCCCAGCCATGGGCAAGTCAGTCCACTAACCCCAGCACACCAGCATCCCTGTACCCAAAGTCGGTCGCTGGACACCAGCAACCCCACGACCACGCCCACTGGATGGTAAAAATAGCCAGCACGCAAGAATACAGCTTCAGCCCCACCACCTCCCTCCACATCTCACCACAGGGCACCTTGCTGGTGGCACTTTTTTCTCAACGAGAATCCCATGTGTAGCAGAATGTGGACAGGCCAGTTCAGAGTCCCAACCTCTGCATTTCAGGAAGTTACACAGTAGGAGGGATCAGAGGTGTTGGGTGCCAATTGACCATAGCCAGCACTCCATGCTGGGTCATTGTGAGGCTAATGCACACAATGTGCTACAACAAAGAGCCATGGATGGCTGTTAGTGTGCTGTGTTGTTACCTGCTGCAGGACTTGCCAGAGCCTTTATGGTGCTGACATGTGCATCTTTCCTCCCTGATACTACACACTTGTCACTGCCCATATCTTCTATTCTGTTTTCCCAACCAAGAGACAAATTTTAGATTCAATGATAACTCTTATATGCATCCTCATGCCTTTCTCACTTGTAGTATCTTCACTTTTCTTTGTAACTTTGTAGCTTTATTTCTACCCCTTCCCTTTGAATTCTTCTTTATGCCTTAGCTTCTGGTTAGGTACTTAAAATTCTTTATGGTATGCAGCCTGGTAGAAACAAACACATTTATCAAGTGAGTTAATAAATCACTTGGGCATCAAGGGCATGACTTATAATGATGGAAATCCAGAATGAAGGTGATATTTTGGATGGGGTTCCTTCCCCACCATGATCGAATAATACCACATGGTTTCCCACTGGGTTGGTCTCACATCAGCTCTGAAAGTGTCCTCTAAATGGGGGAGGGGAGTCACTGTCACAATTATACCGTTTCGGGGTTTTGCCCCCAGGCGTGCTGCCCCTATAGACCACACCCCCACTGATCTTCAGTTTTGTAGGTCACTCTTCCTTGTCAGGCAGAGAAAGTCTTTATTTCTGCTTTGACTTTGGTGAAACCCTGAACAGCTTTCCCCAAGCTAGCAAAATGGCAGAGTTCTTACCTTTAGATGATCAAACCTCGTCCAGTGAGACCAGAAGCCCTGCCTGGCTGACGCCCCAGAGAGCAGAGGATTTTGATGTTCTCTGGGCCTGGCTTCCTTACCCCGCACCCTCACAGCAGGTGAGAATATTCTGAACACCCTTCAAAGCATCAGCGCTCCCCGATTCCTCCTCGCCACAGTGCCATTTCTAGAGACTCGAGCCTGAAGAAGAATGACAGAGAAAATTCTTGCTCCACCAATGCAGTTTCATTCCCAGTCCCTGCGTAATGGGGATTCTCCCAGCACAGCCTTGTTCTGTCAGCTCCAGGGGCTCTGTCTTAGTTTAAACGTGAGCAGCACCCACACACCCTACCTCCCCTTTCTGTTCTGTAATGCTTCTCCTCTTTATAAGCAATAATAATAAATACAGATGCAAAATTTTATTCTGGATATTGTACTATGGGTAAATGACTAGATCCCAGGGCACTCATAATTCCTTTGTATGCGAGGACCCAGGGAGGAAGCTAACTCGGCCACAAATACTAGCTAGCGCGGCGCTAAATACCGTGGGTTTCCGCTCTGTGAAAAATGACGATGATATTTCAATAGGGATTGCATTGAATGTTCCAAGTAACACAGACATTTTAAGAATATTTGTTCTTCCAACCCATGAGCACAGAACGTTTTTCCATTTCTTTGTGTCTTCCTCAATTTCTTTCATAAGTGTTCTGCAGTTTTTCTTTTTTTCTTTTTTTTTTAAAGTATTTTTTTTTAATTTTTTATTTATTTATTTGAGACAGAGAGAATGAGAGAGAGAGAGCACATGAGAGGGGGGAGGGTCAGAGGCAGAAGCAGGCTCCCTGCCAAGCAGGGAGCCCGATGCGGGACTCGATCCCGGGACTCCAGGATCATGACCTGAGCCGAAGGCAGTCGCTTAACCAACTGAGCCACCCAGGCGCCCTGTTCTGCAGTTTTTAAGAGTACAGATCCTTTACCTCTTTGGTTAGGTTTATTCCTAGGTATCTGGACCCTCTGGAAGAGAAAGGCCTTCCTCAGAGAGGTCACAATCAAGTTGCAAGCCAGGGTAGCAAAATACAGGGAGATACCAAACACAGCCTAGCAGGAGAAAGCAGATGACAAATGGGCTGGGGAGGGTGCTTCACGTGGGGAGAGGGGCCCAGGCAAATGTAGGGCATGACTAGAAGCCAGAAGGAACCTTCTACCAACACATTAATAGCTGTCTTTCTGCCATGCCCACCTTTCTGTAGAGGCAGCAGGTGATTATGGCAGAAAAGTGGAGGTCAGCCTTGGGGACTCTCAAATGTGACCCTAAGTAGTTAGGACTTTATCCTTTGGACAAAGTGGAGTTACAGAAGGTCTTTGAGTGAGGGGACGGAGGCTGACGCAGTAAAAGCTAGAAGGTGTGCTGTGTTCAGATCATGCTGATACAGGTTTAACTCCGGAATCAAGACAAGACCCACTTAATGAAACGCTCCAATTAGCAAAGTCAAAGAGGAAACTGAGCAATGAAAAAGTTTGTTTCTTCTAACTAAAAACTGCATAATGTTTGAATGGGACTCATGAGAGGATACTGCCCTCCATTTATGGATTTATAACAAAGATAGGTCCCCACACAGAACTTGCCGCCATCTCCCAAGATTGGGATAAGTTTCCCACCTCCAAAATCCTACAGCTCTTAAAAAATGAAACTTACCTATTTTCCCCAAGCATTTTATTAGGAAAATATGATGTTACCTTGCACTGGAGTTGAGCTATGTGAGTTTCCTCTTCGTGTTGTTCATTAGTGAAGGAAGGTTTCCAAGAACTCCATAAATAATTACATGCATGTCCTCACAGAACATTTAGATTTGTTTCCCTGCAATCAGTCACTTCTCTTTTTGCAAACCCAGCTTCACTTTAAAACAGTATTTCACTCCAAAATTTACTTCCTTTCTGTGACCAAAAGCACAGGAATTTAGAGTCACAAAAGACATATGTCCACTTCCCCTGCACAGGGGAGCCCTGGCTTTGTGGGACGAGGCATGGGAGGAGGGATGGAGAATGAGTTACCTTCTACACCGTGAAAATGAGATTAAATCTGGCTTCATTTGGGAGTTGCCCATTTACAGATTTACTCTTTCCCCAAAAAGTCTGATGCATTGTGTACCCTTGTTTTTCTTACAGTTACAACTATGTAGGTTTCAAGGTCAGTGGGGGTGGGACCTTGCCTGCATTGTTCATTGTTGCATCCCACTTAGCACTAGACAACGCCCAACAAACAGATGTTGAATGAATGAAGGGGAGAGGCTGAATGGGGTCACAGATGAGAGGGACACGCAGTGGAGTGCATGCGTGCGGGCACTTGCTGCTGCATGTGGACACAGGCCTGGATACCTGTTCCAAGTCTAACAGGCTTCATTGAGTCCATTTCATAGTATGGTTGAAAATAAAGACTCCCACACAGCACCTGGTAGTCAAAGAGCAAATTGAGTTAAGGTAATTTGATGAGTTTGGTGGAAATAAAGGTAATTGGATAAATTATTTTATTTTTATGTTCCTCTGTTGAAGAATTCCTACAAGTTCACTTATGGATTACTAATGGAAGAGGTGGTTCCCACTGACAATCGCAAGGAAGACTCTGGTGCCCAGAGAGGGTAGAGGAGGCCCTTTCCTGACTGTTATGGGATGAGTGTTTGTGTCCCCCCAAATTCGTGTGCTGAACCCCTAACCCCCAATGTGATGATATACGGGGGGTGGGGCCTTTGGGAGGTAATTAGGTTTCGATGAGGTTGTAAGGGTCAGGCCTCATAATGAGATGAGTGCCCTTGAAGAAGAGGAAGAGACTAGACTTCTCTCTCTCTCTCTTGCTCTCACTCTCGCTCGCCCTACCATGTGAGGACACAGCAAGAAGGTGACCATCTGCAAGCCAGGAAGAGGGCTCTCACCAGACACTGAGTCTGCCAGCACCCTGATCTTGGATGTCTAGCCTCCAGAACTGTGAGAAATAAATTGTTGTGTAAGCTCCGCCCCCCCATCTGTGGTATTTTGTTACAGCAGCCTCTGCTGATAAGACACTTACCAAAAACATAATAAAGATATGAAATGTCATAAGGAGATCCAAATTAAAATGACCACATGATACCACTACAACCTACAAAAATGGCTAAAACTGAAATGATGGAAAATAGCAAATGTTAGGAAAGTGGTCGAGCAATGGGAATGGTCATGCGCTGTTGGTGGGGACATATTAGTCCAACCACCTTGGAAATCTGTCAGTGTCTACTACAGGGAGATATGTGCTCACCCCATGACCCAACAATCCCACTGCTAAGTGTGAATCCCACAGACCCGCATACATATATTTACCCAAAGAAAGATTGAAGTGTCCATAGAGTACGATGTGTAATAACCACAAACTGGAAACAATCTAAATGCCCATTGGTGTAGAATGAATAAATGGTGGCATATTCATATAATAGAATACTATCGGCAATGAAAAGGAACAACTTACAACCACATGCATGAAATTCACAGACATAATGTCGAGCAAAAGGGCCTGTCTTGTTCCATATATCTAAGGCAGAAAAACTAGTTTAAGCAGTTAGAAATCAGGACAGTGGTCACTATGGCAGGGCCACCAAGATGCTTCTTTGTGTTGTTATGTTCAGTGCTGCTTGCAGAGGTATGTTCAGGTTGTGGAATCCATCCAGATTTTACACTTATATATTCCTTCTTCTATATGTATATTGCATTTCAGTAAGACACTACTAAAAGACATATTCCTGTCTGGAGCAAAATCATTTTGAGAATGACAATTTCATTGATAATAACTTGAAAGAGACTTGATTGGCCAACAGGAATAATGCAGTCTGCAAACCGGCTGTGTGACCCCTGGCTGGGTTACCTCACCTCTGTACCTTAGCTTCTTCATGGGGACAGAATCTAAAAATATCTGTAAATGTTCCTCGGAAAACCCAAAATGAAAGTTAGCTATTGGAGGAGGAGGGAGAATATTAAACAGAAGGAGTCATGTTCATAAAGGAAAAAAATGTAATTTCAATTTGAAATATTCTCTTCTGGGGGATCTCCAGGGGCTTGTGAAGTTGAGAAAACTTCCCTCTTAATAAACTCCAGTTTTCCCTTCTAAACTTCATCAGGTGACCTCTGCTCTTGGCATGCAGGGCCTGGAAGGTATATCTATCTCTAGTCTCCCTGATTCCTTGATCTCACTCGAGCTGAATTCCGAGCCTTTTACTGACGACTATTCCAACCCCTTAATTATCCTCCCTTCCCTTCAATCAATCCATTACTTCTCTCATGAACACTTTTGGTCATGAATATTTCCCCTTGCTCATTGGACCTCTGAAGGCTGGAAGTGAACATGGCTTTTGCCAGAAATTAGCCTCCTGAGGTTTTGAGGACTTTGAATCAATTAACTCCATGAGGTAGAGAGTGCTCAAACTTTGCATCACTCATCCTTGGGAGGTTTCCAGAACTTCTCATCAGTGAATCCCAGGAGCTTCCAAATCACCCTGGCTCCTGGGCCCTGTTCATATTGTTCCAAGTGAACGAGAAGTGGCTGGAATTTCAGGCCATCTTTACTCTCACTGAGCTGCCCAAGACTGTCACCTTGTGTCTTGGAAAGACGTGAATTCAACTTTTCTACTTTGGGGTCTACTGGACCTGTGTGTAATGATTATATGTTGAATAAAGTAATGAAAGTGGTAACAAATTATATTAACACCCCATAGTCAGAACCTATGCTGTAATTGTAGGACTTCAATGGGTCAAGGTTCCTGATATCCATAGCTGGGCTGTTTCAGTAGCAAAACTTTCAGAAAAAAAATGGGCAGAACTCTCCTCGTCCGTCATCCATTTGCTCATTCATTCATCCCACACACGTCATGGTGTCTGTCGTGTGTCAAGTGCTGGGGTAGGCATGCAGATTTAGCACTGAGTGGGCTTCAGTCCCTGAAATTAAGGAGCCCATGCTTTGCTGGAGTTGGGCATTCATTCCCATAGTGCACAGCGTTGACTTCATCAGGGATGTGCACAGCCTGAGGGGAATGCCTTTTGCTTTGTTCAGTGTTGAAGTCAAGGCAGGTGTCACGGGGCAGGTGACATCACAGCTGGGCTCTGGGATTGAGAGGAGATGACTGACGGGAGAAGATGGAAAGCACCTCAGACAGAGGGACACCCTCAGCATGGTGTGGTAGTGCGTCTATGTTTGGGGCTGGCCCAGAAGGGAGAGCAGTCCCATGACGAGCAATCCGACCTGACAGGGGCTCAAGGCAAACAGGAAAGGGTATGTGCCAGGCAGCAGGGTCGAGGCCTGGTTGTGGAGGAAGGCCTTGAATTTTCATACTGAGCTTTATTCTGAACGTCGTGGGGTTTTCAGAAGGAGACTAAGTGGTCACATGTGCCTTGAAAATTTGAACGAGCAGCTTGTGGAGTATGAAATAGACGTGGGAGAGGCTGTGGACTGAGACCTGGCAGGAGGCTCTAGGAATTGTGTGGGTTGTGTGTGACAGAGACTTAACAGGCCAGGGGCAGAGGGGGACGGCAGAGGACACTTCGCTGAGTCATTGCAGAGTGTTATGGGTTGAATTGTGTCCCTCAAAAAAATATGTTCAAGTCCTAGCCTTGACTATCTATGAATCGGTGCTTATCAGGAAATAGGATCTCTGCAGACATGATCAGTTAACTTAAAATGAGGCCATACTGGATTCAATCTAGTGGACCGAAACCCAATGACTGGTCTCCTTATAAGAAGGCCACATGAAGACCTGCAGGAAGAATGTCATGTGACAGTGGAGACAGAGATCAAAGTGATGCATCTGCAAGCCAGAAGCCAGGAGAGGGGTATGGAACAGACCTTCCTTTCAGACCTCCAGAAGGAACCAATCTTGCAAACACTCTGGTTTTGGACTTCTGGATTCCAGAACTGAAAGCCAATAGCATTCTGTTGTTTGAAGCCTCCCAGTTTGTGGTGCTTTCTTATGGTGGCCCCAGGAAGCTAATAAAGGGAGAGAGCACAGATATCACCTGGCACCCAATGGGATGGGAGTTGAGTGGACAGAGGACTCCTGGAGAGAGAGGAGGAAAGGGGTGCCTACATTTATGACTTAGAGGAAGGTGAAGCCATCCCACTCACTCAGATTTAAAAAAATAACAGTCAGGGATTTGGGTTGGAGCAGGGAAAAGTGCCCTTGGCTTTTTGTATGTAGAGTCAAGGTGCCCAGAAGCCCAGTGAGGGCAGGTTGGGCTGATGTGTGGAAAGATTATGGTTATCACGTCTCAAGATGATGAGATTTTTTCTTGCCTCTTCCTTTCTCAACCCTTCTTGGCACAGGACGCTTATCACCTGCCTCCAACCCCAGTAGAGAACCTGGCCAACACCGAGCTAAGCTGATGGGATGAGTTTCGAATCATCGGAGGAGAGACCTAGGATGTCACCATACTGCCAGGTGCACAGCAAGAGTTGGTCAGCATGAGCAAGAAAAAACTTCTCTGTTGTGTTGACATTTCACTCTGAGGGTAGACCAGCAAAGACGATTTTCCTTCCTCCTCACTGTGGCAGAAACTGAATTGGCCCCAAATCTCACTCTTTATTCCTGCCTTACGAGTACCCCTGATTTTTAGGTGGGCACAGGGTGCCCAACATAAAGACTACATTTCCCAGACCCTTTGCCATGTGGTCATGTGATTAAATTCTGACCACAGAGGTAGGTGTCTTCTGGAGCTTCCCATAAGTGTCTTCAAAGGAAGAAGGTGTACCTTCTAAGCCCCTCCTTCTTTATGCAGGCAAGAATGCAAACATGATGGCTGGAGCCCAAGGAGCTCTCTAACCATGAAGCTGCAAGCCAAGCTTGGAGGAACAGGTGTCCAACAAGAACCTAGTCTCTGATGGTCAGGTTGCTGCACATGGGCTCTGCAGTGACCTCTGCAGGACACACTCCCATGAGAGAGAAGTGAGCTCCCATATTAGAGTCCCTATCCCCTTGGCTTTCTCACATGCTGCTGAACCAGTCCTGCCCATCCACTCTCCTCCTAGGAGGGAGCTGAAGGACTTGAATCTCCCCCATGACTCACCTGCCACCAGCTCCACTGAGAGGAGACTGGAGGAAACTGGTTGACAGAAAATGAGTGATAGAGTGCAGATGTGGGACACCAGGGGAGCACAGAGCAATAACATGAGTTGGGGATGGTAGAGAGGAGAAAGACAGAGGAAGATGACTCCAGGACCCATCCAACACATGGGTAGAGGGGAAACATGAGGGAGGAATGAAGGACTCTTTGCAGCGTCCCTGGACTGGGTGTGTCCCACCTGATCACCGAACAATGGGACTTCCTCTGGCCACAGAGCGAGCCTTCTTGCCCTTCCAGCACTGAGGACACAGATGATGGCTGAGATTCACAACTCACAACTCAGTGGGGGATTGCTCTGGAGAAGGAACATGCAGGGAGTCCTGCTATGTGCTGCTTTGGAAGCTACGGAGATGTTCCTCGTCCATGGTCACTGAAGGAGTCGATGGCTGAGTCAGGGACAAGCATGAATCATAAACAGTAATCTGGTCCCTCAATTCTGAGCTGCCTTCTGTGTTCCCAGCTCTTTCTTTCATACCTCCTTGGTTTTGCACACACTGTTTCCTGTCTGGATTCCCTCCTTCCTTCTCTCCCTCCGAACCTGGTTGCAGATAATGAAAGCTACATAACTGAGTGGAAAAAGAATCGATGCAAATGAATCACAGGACAGTTGAAGATATGGGCTCCAGGTTCAGCTTGTGGGAGCAGCCCCATGCCAGCAGGACTGGTCTGTTGACTAGACCATGGTGGCTGCCAGCTCAGCCAGAGGGAAGGAGACCCCATCCCTGCCTCCAGTGGCCCCTGCTCCTGGGAAAGTCCAGCACAGATGGGTTGGATAGACTGGCCACATCTAGATCACCTGTGGCCAGGCTTCAAGGGAGCCTCAGAGGGTGACCTGTGGTGTTGACCTCAAGAAGGTAGGACTCAATTTGGAAAATATTAAAAATGCACAGTTGGAAATAGTAATCTGCTTCATAGGCTCTTTCCTTTTGGGGATATGAATCATTCCCCAAGATGTGGCTATGATGCCACATCTTCTGAATTTTTTTCCTTCCTTCATATTTATGGGCTTGGGTCTGTATGCTGCTGGGTGTCTGTCTTAGGCTGGGCTCCCCTAACGCAGACCCTGAGATAAGAACTTGCGTGTGAGGGATGGTTTATAAACTTGCTCTGAGGGGAGATGGGTGGGAGGTAAGGGAGGCAGGACAGGGAGTGGAAAGAGCTGAGTGAGTGAGCAAGGGTGTGATTCCAGGCCAGGGGCTGAAGAGAGTGGGCTCAGAGTTGTCCCAGCCTGAGACAAGGGAGAGGTCACAGACTAAGGGCAGCTAAATGCACAGCCTTTCTGGTCCCCTGAGCATGAGGAAGCAAAACACCTCCAGTAGCCCAAGGGCGGTTCTCTGAAGAGTCACAGGTTCAGCCTGAGGGAGGGGAGCACACCCGGGGCATCCAGGTGCCAATGACAGTGTCCTGTGGTAGGTATTCAGTCACACCTGCATTCATGCACCCATTCCCTCCTCCCCACGGGGCTGTGGATTCCATGGGAGCAAGGACCACGTCCCGTTACTGAACCTGCTTTGCTGGGCCCATCACAGATGCCCTCTGAACCCAGAGAAAGGAAGGGCAGAAGGGTGACTTCACTGAGGGTCCTGCTGCCAGAGCTCCCCTCCTCCACCCCTGCCCCCTATATCCAGATTTCCCCCTCTTGCTGAATCACCCAGGGGCAGCCACCAAATCATAATGTGATTATTCTGGAGTCTTTAGGTCAAGGGAAAGGGAAATAAATTAATGAGTCAACAACTTTAATAGACTTCTAGGCACCCACCCAACTCATTCATTAGTGAGAGAAGCAGACCCTGTAAGCAAGGATGCTGTTCCCAGATCCCAGAACCCTGTCACCAGGGAAGGAGAGCCTGGGGCATTTGCCAGGAAGAGGTGGCCAAGGCTGGAAAGGTAGGGCTTCTGGAAGCCAAATGGCAGGGAAGGTGCCCAGGACGCCTGTCCCGCCCGCCCAGGGCTCAGAGACTGCATGCATGTACCTGCCCGCTCTCCCGGGGGGCCTCGGCTGAAACAGGTCTGCTGCCAGGAGAGGCAGGCTGGAGTGGAGATTTGGAAGGAGGGGAGGAACATGGGGCAGAGGGAGTGCAGACAAAGAGGAAGTGGCAGTGTAAAGGCCAGCATTGTGAGCAGATCTCTTTTTTATTGGGGCTGTTCTTCTCAGGAATGCTCATCCTTATGAAGTCTAAAGTCATGTCAGGGAGACAGACTGAGGCTGTGTACAGCCAAGGGTGGAATAGGTGCCCCCAAATCCCGATTCTCTTTTCTTCTATTTCCTCATCTTCACACCAACGTGCACTGGGAGCAAGAATGGGTACCCCCAGGTTTCTAGCTCCCGTGACTACACTTGATGCCTTGAGCCCCTCCCTCATCTTTACACAGGTCCAGTGGGAGTGATCACGGCCACTGTGCCCACCCAAGTGACAGTACCAATAAAGCCACTGCTGTTTACTGAGCACTGTTCTGGCCACTTCATCTCGTGGAGTACCTCACATTCCCCTTTAAAGCAGTCATTACTTCTCCTGGATAAAGAAAACTGCCGTTCACAGATGAAGACACTAAAACTCATCAAAGTTAGGAAATGGGGACTATGAGGTCCCAGCTCTGTAACTTCCTGGGGATTTTAAAATACTGATCCTTCAAGTACCTTCTACAACTTCCAGTTGCCTGTAAGATAAAGCCAAACCTTCTCATCATCACTCCTGCAGATGAATCTAGCTTCCATCTACCTTCCAGCATTTTTAAGGCACACTGCCCACTGCCTGCCCCAATCCTATTCACCCTACTATTTGGTCACCAAAGCATTCCCCCTCCCCAAACACCCTCTCCCCATATCTGCACTCCTGAGTTTCTTCTTTGTCCTTTTAATGCCACATCGCTACTTGGAATGTCTAGACTTACTCTTAACTTCTCACCTTTCAAGACCACTAGACATCGATTAGAGCAATGTTTCTGAAGGTATGAACTGTCCGAATTCACCTGGGTGCTTTGTAACAGTGGAGGTTCTGAGGTTGCTCTCCTGACTCAGTTATCCAGATTTCTAGAAGGGAGCTTGAGAATCTGCATTGTTAACCCCCAGATGACTATTATGCTCAACACCATGAGGGACCCGACTTCAGTAGACTCCAAGTTCCAAGAGGACATGCTCAGTCCTACACCAAGTGCCTGGCACAGAGGCTGATCCACAGAAAACCCTAAATATTAGGGAGATCGTTACATTGAACAGTCAGGGCTCATTAGGCACAGATAGATTTAGGCACAATTGTTGGATGCATAGGCAAATGGGTCACGGACAGATAAATGGATAAACTGCCCAATACTGCTACCTCTTCATCCAAGACAATATCACTGGCCTTCAATTTCCAGGAGGCAGTAGGCATGACTTTCTTGTGCTCCCAAAGCTATCTTGATTGGATAATGGGGACTCTTGGCCTTCTACAGTGGTCTGTGAGCTCTTTGAAGACAGAGAATATGTGCCTTTTTGCTTAATCCCAACACTTAACAGAGGTCTTAGCTCAGAGTTATTGCTCAATTAATGTGCAATGAATTTAAGCAGCAACTAATAAACTGTTAACTGAACAGATGGACATATGAATGGGAAAACAGAGATCTGGCTGAAGGAGGAAGAGACATAGGGCAGTTAGATGGGAACAAGAACCCTGAGACCTGCTGAGTTTCTTGCATTTGGCAAAAGGAAAGCACCTCTCCTCCTGCCCAGTTCCCAGGGCTGGGAGCAGAGAGAGCCTCCATATGGGGAAGTGAGGACAAGATGTCTCTGGGAATAACAGATTTGAGAAAGTGGTGTCCCTAATGTGCTGGCAGCAGGCTGCTGTTGGCAATGCCCAGCTCCGCCCGCCAGCCCCCATGGAGAGCTGTACTTTCAAGAAGTGGAATCCAAAGTCTTCAGAAGGCAGGATGTTGTGATGGGAAGAGGGCGTGAACTTCAGAATCATACATATTTGGGTGAGAATCCCAGCTGCTCCGCTACCAGCTCTGTGATTTGAGGTCTCTGCTTTCTCACCTGTAAAAATGAGCCCAAGATAGCCCTCCTATGTTTCAACATTTGCCTTTGGTTAGAATGTCCCTGTCCCCAGTTTTGCTCATGAGAGTCCCAGTAGATGCCCGTTATCCTGCGAACATCATGAATAGCACCACCTTGCAGCCCCAAAGCTGCTCAAGCTTGGAGAGTAGATTATGTGGTCAGCCCACTTTGGGCCCACACATCTTCATCCCACCGTCATATTTTTGAAGCTAGTAACCACCTTTCTGCTGAGTCTTCTCTTCAAGCCAAGAGTCTCCCATGTAGCAGGAAATCAGTGATTCAGAGCATAGTCTTCAGCCTCAGCAGTTCTGGGTCCAAATCTAGGTTCTTCTGCTTTGTGGCCAAGCCACATTTCCTCGATGCAAAGTGGAGAGGATGATGCTTCCCCCTCACAGTTACCAGAAGGGTTCAATGTAAGTGCCCAAGTCAGGTACCTGGTACAGAGCCTGGCAGAATACAAGCTCAGTCTCTCTGGGTCTCTCTCTCTCTTCCCCCAAACCCTTCCTCTCTTCCTACCCCTCATCCTTTCTGACTCTCTTTCCTTCTTTCCTCAGAGGAACTGAGATCAAACTAGAAAGCTCCTTGAGATCCCAAACTTATGATACCATAGGTGAGAAGTCCAGAACATTTTAGGTAAGGTCCTAGCCATAGCTTAAGCAAATTCTAGTACTTTCTGAAAATAGCAGTAGAGTTACAGAGAACGGCTAAGTTTACATAACCCAAGTTCTTACTACAAAGAGGGAAAGAGTCCCTCACCCTAATTTGGGCAAGGGCCCTCTCTCTTTCCTCTTGGACTCAGAACTGGGATGACTTAAGCTACACAGACCCTCAGAACAGCCTGTCCAGAGTTGAAGCCAGTCCAGAGAAGAGAGCAGAACAAATAGATGGAGAAACATAGACCCTGAGAACACTGTCTGATATCCTGGATCCAGCTGTGCCTGAAGTTGGTTTTGTATTTTAACTGTTACGTAGTCTGATAAGTTGCTTGTCAGCTTACGCTCATTTGGGTTGTTTTCTACTGTCACTTTCGACAAAAGGAGTCCTGACTAATAAACCAAGATCATTAGAGAGTAGGTACAAGCCACCTGTCCTGGGGGTGTCCTGAACACCGAGACAAGTACTTTTCCTTGAGGCTGACTTTTGTCCCTGATCCTTTGCAATCGGGTTGAAAAGAGCCAGACAGATTTTAAAGACCAGGGGCAACAGACACCAACAGGTGACACGGTCATATCGAAGGCACTGCCTGGGCCACGAGAGATCCAGGAAATTTCTAAGCATTTCTGGAGTGACATTTTCAAGAGTAACTCTCAGAAAAGCAATCATTGTAAAAGCATCACGCTGTTGAATCAGCAGTACTACCTAGCTTTAATTGAGCTCTAATTTTCAATACAGGCAGAAGAAAAGGAGAGCCATAAAGGGATGTTTCCTTTTGGAATTTATCCAGAGGGAATGTAGAAGGAAAGAAAGAGCTGCTGGCCAGGGAAACTAAATGAAACCCTTCTCTGGAATTCTACAAAACCTGGCTTCCTATGCACCATTCTGGATCCGAACCATGAGATCCTGCATACAAAAGACATGAGCAGGGAGCGGGTGGTGGGGAATGAGCACACAGGGTTTCCATCAAACAGACCTTTCTCCAAACCCTGCCCTGACCTACAAGTTGTGAAACCACTGGCATGTCACTGAGCCTCTCTGAGCCTCAACCTAATCCACTCCAAAATGCAGATAACATCCACAGACCTTGTAGGATGATTCTGAAATGAGACGAGATGATTTATGTAATATTCTCAAGGTAGTTCTTGGCCAATAGTGAGCATCTTATAAATATTAGTTATTAGTACCATCAAATACACAGAAGCACTAGGCTTATAATATTAAATGAAGAAAAAAAATCAGGCTAACATTTTTTTAAATTTAATTTTATTATGTTATACTAATCACCATACATGACATCATTAGTTTTTGATGTAGTGTTCCATGATTCATTGTTTGCATATAACACCCAGTGCTCTATTCAATATGTGCCCTCTTTAATACCCATCACCAGGCTAGCCCATCGCCCCACTCCCCCCAGAACCCTCAGTTTGTTTCTCAGAGTCCATACATAGTCTCTCATGGTTCATCTCCCCCTCCGATTTCCCCCCCTTCATATTTCCCTTCCTACTATCTTCTTTTTTTTTAAAACATATAGTGTATTATTTGTTTCAGAGTTACAGGTCTGCTAACATTTTTTAGACAGTTTGATCATCACTATTGAAAACTAACAAAGAAAATGGGAAACTAAAAGTCTATGCACTAAAAAGCAACTAGAACGAATACAGCCCATGTCTTAACAGTGGTTACCTATTGCAGGTGGGATCATGGGTTGCTTTTTGTGATGTCTTCCTTTGACTTTTTTAAGGTGTCAAACATCTTAATGATGGCACTCTATTACTTTTAGAGTAGATAAGACTATTTTATTTTTAAGAATTGCTGTTCTCCTTCCTCCCTTTCAGAGAAATTAGAAGCTTGCCTAAGACGTGACTCTGCTCTGTAGCACAATATGGCAGCCCAGCTGGACAGGGCATTGGTTTAGGGTTTCACAGCAGAGTTGAGGAAGGGCCAGATAATTTACAACAATACTACCAATAGTACCTCCCCTTTCTGGATCCCTCCACACGTTTCTGGACATTGTCTTAGGCTTCGTGGCAGCCCAGGAGGTAAGGACTGTTACCACTTCCAGTTCATAGACCAGGAAACTGACACCAGGAGCACTATTGGACTCACCCAAGCATCCCACATGTGCCTTGTAGGGACTGCAGGTGAGGAGCGGAAAACTGGAGGGAGGGGGGTGGGAGGCCGGCAAGGCATGGGCAGAGACAGACGTACCTGCTGGCTTGGGCTTGCTGACCAGAAAGGGAGTGTGACTCTCACCTGCCCAACACTGAGAAGTCACTGAAGGATTTTCCACAGGGGACAGACACGATCTTGTTGATCTTTTTAGAAGATGGTCTGGCGGCCATTTGGAGACTGAGCAAGAATGGGCACAGACAGCTGAGTGAGAGAGAAGTCAGAGCCCCAGGGGAGCAAAAGGGGAAGGATGAGCCCCTCCGTGGGGGGCACGGGCTTTTGTAAATCTTGGATCCCAAATCCTGTGTATTTCCAAAAGGCTCATGCTCTGCTGGCCACGTCCACAACAAACCCCTGTGCTATTGGGGTTAGCTCACCTGAGGGCTTGGCTCTGTCACTTGGCACTGACCTCTCCTGAATCTCTACCGAGTCAGTGCCCAGCTGTAGCCAAAGCCCATCCAGGCATGCTAGCGCTGAAGGTCCAGTGGAGTTAGGGGATCAGTGCCACAGCAGCCCAAATCCCTTAAAATTTCACATTGGACATGCTAATTATTGAAAAAAAAGAAGAAAGAAAGGAAGGAAGGAAGGAAGGAAGGAAGGAAGGAAGGAAGAAAGAAAGAAAGAAAGAAAGAAAGAAAGAAAGAAAGAAGAAAGAAAAAGAGAAAGAAAGAAGAAAGAAAGAAAGAAAGAAAGAAAGAAAAAGAGAAAGAAAGAAAGAAAGAAAGAAAGAAAGAAAGAAAGAAAGAAAGAAAGAAAGAAGGAAGGAAGGAAGGAAGGAAGGAGAAAAAAAGAAAGAAAGAAGGAAGGAAGGAAGGAAGGAAGAAAGAAAGAAAGAAAGAAAGAAAGAAAGAAAGAAAGAAAGAAGAAAGAAAGAAAGAAGAAAGAAAGAAAGAGAAAGAAAGAAGAAAGAAAGAAAGAAAGAAAGAAAGAAAAGAAAGAAAGAAGAAAGAAAGAAAGAAAAGAAAGAAAGAAAGAAAGAAAGAAAGAAAGAAAGAAAAGAAAGAAAAAGAAGGAAGAGGAGAGAGGGGAGGAGAAGGAGGGAATGTTGGCGGGGGAGGGGAAGTCACTCAGCCTTTTCCACCGCTTTGGCTTCACATTCCTTCAGTGTGTTTCCTTCTCTTTTTTGTCTTTCCTTCCCTCACAGTTCTTCCTTCCCCTTCTCAAGAGCCTAAACCAAGTTTCCTGGTTTTCATGTGTAAAGCCATCTCTGCAATCCCCAGAGGAGCCCCTTGCGTACCTAAGACAGAGGCTCAGGACCCTGCAGCCTCCCCAACCAGGCACAGGCAAGAGCTCTCCTCTCTGGGCCTCATGGAGGTTCCTTCCTCTCTCCTCCTCAAATGTTCTTCTTAGATCCTTACTCTTCAGGTACTAAATTCAATATCACTTCCTCCGAGAAGCCCTCCTGGCTGGGGCTGGTCATGACCTCTCTCTAATACTCTGTCCCTGCAGCTAAGTTCCCTTCGTTATACTCATCATGATTGGAAATTACTTAGTTCTGCATTTCTTGTCAGTCTGGATTTGGGGGGCCAATGGGTCTCAACCTTGCCTGCAAATGAATATCACTTGGGGTGCTCTGGGGAACACTGATTCCTGGATTCCCTTCCACTACCACCACCAAGATGCAGTGGGTCTGGGATAAGACCAGGCATCAGGGGCTTTTAAACCTCAGGAGATTCCAATGCACAGCCAAACCTTCTGCTTTAGCTGGACTTTTCTGGGGAATTTCTTTTGTTTGACACAATTTCTTGTATTGTTTCCATTTCCCCTGAGTTACTTTTTTTTTCTGTGTTTTAGCTCCTCTTTCTCTTTGGAGGTTTTCTTGGAGCATGCAGTGATTCTGTCTTGTTTGTTCATATTTAAAAAGGAAGCCACTGCAGAGCCAAGGCCCTTCTCTTAGGGGAGTGGGCAGGGCTTGCTTAACAGCTGTGTTTCTCGGCTTCAGGATGATTGCATAGGGCTCCAGAAGTTCCTTGGGGGAATGAGGATGCTAGTGTCCACAGGCATTTCCTTTGGGGATGGTTAGATTCTCCCGCTTCTTGGAGTCCAACAATGGAAGGGGTGTGGAAGTTTGCCTCTGTATTCCCTCCACTGCCTTTCCTGGTGGCTGGAGTCTAGAGTGGCTCCTGCAGACTAGACCTCTCTTTTCCGGGGGAGGGGGCAGCGGCGACCTGGCCGTGTGGGTGGGATGGAATCTGAGAAGGGTGGTCTCTGTTCCTCATATATATTCACAAGTCCCTTGTGCTCAGCCTCACCTTTCTCTGCACCTTGTTTCTCTAATTCCAGAGCCCTTCTGAGTCTCGTGGAAGCAATCCAACTTACTCTTTTTGCAAGGCTCCTACTGCTTGATTTTCTTTGTTTTTACTAATTCTTCCACCAACTTAAATGTCTGGACATCTGTTGTCATCTCTCATCCCATGTCATCGCCTGTCCTGATCTTCCTTTCTGTGGGTTTATGTGGATTTTATTTCTTTCATTTTAGAACAGTTTGGGGAAGCGGAGAAGGTAGATGCTTATGTACAGTCCATTGATAGAAAGCCTCAAGGCTTTGTTCCTTCTCTGGTCCAAGACTGGCTGAGCTTTCTCTGCTGGTCTCACAAGTCCGTTTAAATGTGTTACAATACAAAGTAGGAATGATTTTTATACTCACTTTACAAGATGTGGAATTTGAGGATCAGAGAGGTTAGTAACATACCACAGGTCACACAGCTCCTAAACCTTTGCTCTCCGTTAACCCACGCTGCTTTCAATAGGCTCCCTTCTCTAGCTCCTATGACCCCAGAATTATCAACCTAATTTTGAAAAGCACACCAACTACAAAAGTCATTTTCCTGATATGCTAGTAGTTTTCTCCTCTGTAAAATGAAGATACTAATCACAGCCCTGCTATCCTTGCAGAGAGTCGGGAGAATCCAAAATGAAAGAGGTTTGGGTAGTCTCTTGTCAAAAGAAAAGCAAGATAGGTCGTGATGGCCTTGGATGTATTTTGTTGTCATCGTGATGATTGCTGTCGGACAATTTTTTGGCCCATACGTGGGAGCTTCTGACAGCAACCAGTTACCTGAAAGTACATCAGCTTTTGTTGGACGAATGAAGGAGAGTCAACAAGGTTTAAGGAGGAGAATTTGAGCTCTGAGTTCAGACAGACATCGGTTCAGACCCCAGTTTTGTCTCTTCTTAACTATGTGACCTTGAGGAAATCACATAAACCTTCCCACGCCTGTATTTCCTTCTCTGCAAACTGGGAGAGTGGTCCCCCACTCTCGAAGATACTGGGGAAGATTATGGAGAATCACACATTGCAAGCATCTTGCAAAGAGCCTGGAAATGACCTTCCCTTGCCTCCAGGCTCCCCTTCCCTGATTCATTCAGGCCTCCTAACACCCCCTCAGGCAGACCTTACATGTTGGAGATGAGAATAAAACCTTACTGTCAAAAGAGTCATAAGGCCCAGGGAAGAGGACATTTGCGTTTTAAAAAAAACCTGTATTTTTTCATTAATGTTTCTAATAAAACCAAAACCCCAAGGAAAAATGAGAAGAATTGGCTTTACTTAACCTGATAGAGAGAGGGCTTCAGTGGGCCTCATAACTGCCTTAAAGCGTGGGAAGGAATATCAGATCAAAGCTGATCATCAACAATAATGTGCAACAGGAATCCAGGGACTCAGTTACAATCACAAAACTCTCAGACAAAAGGGAAAGCAAGGAACACTGGCCGCAAGGAGAACCCTGGGGTGGAGGGCTAGGAAGCCAGAGGGGGATACGGTTGTCCTTCCCACCTACTCCTGCTATTCCTGCCCCTCATTTGCTGACCCAGTCTCCTGGCCAGGATCCCTGGGCTTGTCACTCTCACGACACACTGTGACCTCTCGTGCCTCCAAACCTCTGCACACAGCCTTGTCTGGCTATAATGCCCGCCCCTTCACACCCTCTCTGGTTCCTGCACATCCTTCTTCATCTTGCAAGTGCTCTCTGTTGGTCACGTCCTCTAGGATTCCTCCAGCACCCCTCACTCACTTCTCCCTCACTCCTCCCCAGCACTCTGTACTCACCTCTGTTCCAGGACCGTGCATTCTACTGTTCGCTTGCATACATCTCCCTCACTTGATTTTGGGCTCCCAACATGTTAGCTAATTACCTAGTATATGATAGGGGCTCAAAACTGTGTGTTGAGAGAATAAAGTAAAGAATGAGTGAATTCTTTAAGCATGACCATCGAACTCAACGAAGTTGTCTTTCTTTGAAATGATTCCTCCTAGACTCTTCCTTCTGACTTCCCAGATTGCAGGGGTGAGGGAGAGGGATGAGTAGGAGGATTGGTTTAATCATTCGGGTGGATTGTGAGCTCCCCTGCAGAATTTCTCATCACTCCATGTGCACACTCCCCATCTGCCATGCAGCTCCCAGAATGATCCATGGAAGTTCCTGCCTTAGCAATGCTGACCCTCCTCTTAGAAATCTCATTCCACTGCTCTCTGCTTGAATCACATCACATCCTTCAGGACCCGGCTTTGGGCAATGAAACCTGGACAGAAATGGCAGTGTGCCAGCAACAAGGCCAGACAGTATGAGATCTCATGTGTTTCCTCTTGCCCTTCTGGCAACTTCAAATTCCCGCCTTGGAAGCACATATTCTGCTACCCATTCAGCTTGGCCTGAGAAAGAGATACATAAAGGAAGCTGTCTTCCCTAAGCAGCCACTGCTCATTCCAGGGAGGATGAGTGACCCATGGAGAAGATCTGGTCACAACTACAGCCTGAAGCCTAGAGCCCAGAGCTTAGGGCCCAACCCAGCACAGCACAGCACAGCCAAGTGATGACCGAGTGGCTTCTGGGACACAATTGGCTCCTCTCACTATGGCCCTTCTTGCAGACCACCTATGAGTTCACTCTTGGAAATGGAGCTCAGGTGCATGAGTCCCTGGGCCCATTGCCCTAACTTCTCTGTGTGTCTGCTCCTCATCTATAAAATGTGGGTACCTAACAGCATAGTGGAAAGGATAATATGATTTGCTACATATAAAACACTTAGAATGTGTTTTTTATGTTGTAAAATATTAAAAAGTAATGACTATTGTTACAGTAGTATTAGTATTAGGAGTATTTGATAAATGACGTATTATCTGCCTATTGCTGTATAACAAATCACTCCAAAACTTAGTGGCCAAAAATAACATATTTATTTATTTGACAGTGTCTGTGGGTCAGGAATCTGGGCATGGCTTAGCTGGAGCATTCTGATTCTGGGTCTCTCACAAGACTACAATGGAGTGCTTAGTTGTGGCTGTATTCGCCACAAGGCTTATCTCGGGGAGTACCTCCTTCCCAGCCCACTCCTGTGGCTATTGGCTGGTCATTGCCTCACCAGCTGTCTGTTTAAGACTTCAGTTACTTGTCACATGGGCTTCTCCAACATGCCTCTTGCTTCATCCAAAGTGAGGAAGCAAACACCCATGATAGAAGCTGCTGCCTCCTTGCAACCCAATTTCAGAAGTGACATCCCATTATTTTGCTGTATTCTACTTGTTAAAAGTTAGTCATTAGGTCCAGCCCACAGTCAACATGAGGCAGAAATGATTGGGGCCACCTATCACAAATGATACAGTACTAACCATCACTCCTACTAATAAATAATGATAATAACAGTGAAGGGAAAGAGGGCTACTTTTGGCATCAGAAAGAAGAGGATTCAAACCTCAACTCTACAATCCATCTAACATGGAACCATAGTACAAGTCACTTACCCTCTAAAGGCTCTGTTCCTAATTTGCAAACAGAGGGTGATACTGCATTTTGTATAGAAACTACGTGACATAAGTGAAATAATGGATATGAAATGCACATATGGTATTTGGCACAAAGACAGATGAAAAATAAATGATGGCATCATTATTGCATTGTGTGGGGTTTTAGCTCCAGCTAAATGTAATTGCATTTTCTTGGCATATTTTTTCCTAAAGAATTGGCTTGTCTAAGATACTAGCCAATCTGTTAGACCATAAAATAAATGCTTCATCTGCTCCCAGTTCCTTAGACCTTAGGACTAGAGATAAAATGCCAATGGATGAGGTCATAAGTGTTACAGAAAATCCTAAGTATGTGCTGTCCCAGGTCCTAAGCTCAAAAGCTTCCTGGAAGGCTCCAGGCCCACATAACCTCCAAAGAGGGCTCCATTAGCCCAAGGTAGCACTACAGCCTCTAGCAAGGAGACCAGGAGAGCAAGGAGGTCTGTTCCCCCAGAGTACCAGCTATTTTAGTCTTAACATTTAGAGAGATACAATTACTATGCCTTTGATATTTGTGAAGGCATTTCTCATACTCAGGTAGCCTGAGGCAATTGCAAAGTTAGAAGGATAGAGTCAATTTATTGAATCTGACATTAGGAGAGGATTTATATGCAGCTCCAAATAAAGACCAAATATTGATTTTTAAGGGGGAAAAATGAAATGTTTTTCCTCTTGCCTAAGAAAAAATTGAAGTTGTGTAGATTTCTCATAACTTGGGGGAATTCATCTGATCCCAAGACCTAGGGGTTTGGTGTTAACATGGAACCAGCTTTTGGGATTTTTATTTGCTTCCACATCGGCAACAGTAAATGAGCTGAGTCTATGTGGAGTAACCACAGGAGCATCAGAAAGGCCACTAGATCCTCAAATGTCTGCCTTAATGTCTGAGTTTCTACCACTTGAGAATCCTTCCTTTGGAGAGACAATGTGGCTCTGGAGACAGAGCACATGAATCAAAAGACAAAGGGATGATTTACATCTCAGCTGCTCACTGGCTATGCCAACTGGGCCTCTAGGATTTGGTTTCCTCATCTGGAAAACAGAGTGATGATAATATTCGCATCACAGAAGCTGATTATGTCAATGTGAAATGCCCACAAAATATTTCACCATTTTGTCAATAGTGAAAAATCGATTCAGCTGTTTCTCAGCCAGCATTTTGAATTCATCTTTAATATTCACTGCAGTTCTTCTGGAATGAATAGGGTTCCTATTATTACCCTCTTACAAAAAGGAAAACTGATGTTCAGATGGGCAATTAACCTGCCCTTTGTCACTGCTAAATTTTGTGGTTGTTCCTGTTGCTGATGTTACTGGATTCAATCATTACATTTCTGAGAATTACCTATAAAACACAAGTGTCGCCATTGTAATTACCTTGGGTTTTCTTTTTTTTTCAGCCCTTACCTTTCTGGCTTAAATTAGCTTTTCTCAATTTTTATTGATAATTGAACCAAAAGAATCATATAAAATCACTTCTGCATTTACTATGAAAGTACTATTTAATGTATTATTTATTATATAATTACGGGCTTTTATATACAGTATCAGGTAACAAATTCCCTTAAGAATGTTGTGGCAGGAAATAAGTTCGTACTTCTTTAATAACTGGCATCCTTTCTTGTAACAGATAAGAGCATTTTAATCCATCAGATTTTCTCTTTTGTCTCTACCACCATAAAGTGTCTAAACCAAATTTAATCTTAAGTGACTCAAAAATGTTATTCATTCATTCATTCATTCATTTTCTCACTCATTAACGAAATGTTTAATTTGGTTGATTAATTAACCTCCATTGCAAGCATTGTTCTAGGGGCTAGGAAGGGCACAATGGAAGAAAAAAATATATATATAAATCCCTTCTCTCTTAAAGCTTATATTTTGTGGAGATTACACATAAATAATAAACAAACATTGTGTATAAAATACTTATAAATATTGAACAGGAAAAAAATGCAGAGAAGAGAAACTAAAGTGTCGGAATAGAGGAAGGGAGGTGATAGGTTGCAGTTTCTACAGGGTGTCAGGAAAGGTGTCATAAAGAAGGTGACAGCTAGCTTAGATCATACCAAACTTCTCCCTGAAGACAAGAAAAAGCCAGGTAAATGTCTTTTAAATATTCTGTTTGAAGGAATTAGGGAACTACTTAACTTAAAGGATCAAGAACTCAAGGAGAAGAGAAGCACAACATCGTGAGTCTTATATTCTGTCCTCTCTAAGTATTTACCAATTAGTAAATGGTGACCAGAGGCTAAGAAGCCAAGAAGAAACTGGTGAGAGACTGAGATTTCAGCCATCTCAAAGAGGTGTGGAGACATAAATCGCAATTCAGATCATGTCACAGAGGAAAGGACATGGTAAATACCACAGGCTTTCAGCTGGGACCACTGATGTTCAAACCCCCCCCCCCCCAAAAAAATAAGGGCAAACTGGAAATTCATCAATTCCACACAGATTGAAGTCACAGCTTCAATCCAGCTCAACTCCAGGCTGGTTCATTTTTATCCTCCCAAATCCTAAATTCCTGCCAGAAGATAACTTCAGCCCAGAGTCTCAAGTTAGTTCTAGATTTTTTTCATAAATAATGGCTAGAATTCAATGAAATTTACTAGGCAGACCAGGAGACAGAACCAAATAACCAAAACCAAGAGGGAAAAAGGCAGGCAATAGAAACAGAACTGAAAGAGATCCAAAAGTGAATTTTTAAATAACTGATTAATGTGTATAAGAAAATAAATGAATAGATAGGAAATTTGACCAGAAAATTGAGAAGTATTTTTTAAGATTTTATTTATTTTATTTGAGAGAGAGCAAAAGAGAGAGAGAGCACAAGCGGGGTGAGAGGCAGAGGGAGAAGCAGACTTCCCACTGAGCAGGGAGCCTGATGTGGGGTTTGATCTGGGGATCCTGGGATCATGACCTAAGCCGAAGGCAAATGCTTAACTGACTGAGCTGCCCAGTCACCCCAAAAAGTATTTTTTAAAAAGAATCAATGGGAACTCTAAAACTGAAAATGCAGTATATGAACTTAAGTGCTAATGGATTGGTTTAACAGAAAATGAGGCAAAAGAAAAGATTAATGAACTACAAGTTAGGTCAGTAGAAAATATTCAGATTAAATCATTTTTGAGATCAAAAGGTGGAAAGCACAGAAGTAAGGATAGAATACATTTGACACATGACCAAAAGATTTAACAGTAATTAAAGTCTCAGAAAGAGAGAACAGAGAAAATTGGCTAACGGCAGTATTTGTAGAGATTGTGACTGCAGATATTTGACAACTAATGACCTAATAAAACATATCAAGCCACAGATCCCTGAGCAAAAACTTGAGATAGCTGAGGGAGGAACCATGAAAATATCTAGAGGAAGAATGCTCTGGGCATAGGAAATGGCAAGTGCAAACATCCTAAGGTATGGATTTCAATCTGGCTGAAGATGAGTGAACAGGAGGGAAAGTAATAAATTAGGTCAAGTAGGTGAGAGAGCAAGAAGGGCTTTACAGAATCCTGTAACATCTTTGGCTTTTATTCAGTATGATATAGTGAACCATTTCTTAAAAGAAGAAGACAGACATGATCTGACTGATCTCTGAAAATGAGCAATGAAGACAAAAAGAACAAGTTTCTCATTCCCAGCATCAGTTGTCTACTGTTGCATAACAATTACCTTAAATGCAGTGGCTTAAAACAACACTCTTTCATTATCTCACAGTTCTGTGGGTCATAATTCCAGGGTCTTGTGAGGGTGAAATCAAGGCATGGGCCATGCCAGGATCTTATCTAGAGGCTCAAGGAAAGAAGTTGCTTCCAAGTTCATTTACGTTATTGGCTGATTTGGTTCCTTGTGGCTGTCAGACTGAGGTCCTCATTTTCTTGCAGACTAACTCTCAGCTCCTAAAGACTGCAAGCATTGCTCTGTGTGTGGCCCCTTCCATCTTCAAAGCCAGCAACGACACATCAAATTCTCCCCATGCTTCAAATCTCTGAATGATTCCTCTGCTATCAGCTGAAGAAAACTTTCTGCTTTTAAAGGGCCTAACTGATTTAGTAAGGCCCATCCAGTTAATATCCATATCTTAAGGTCAGCTGATTTGGGACACTAATTCCATCTGCAAAGTCCCTTCGCAACAATACCTAGACTAACGTTTGATTGAATAACCAGGAATCTGATATTTTGGGAGGACATCTTTAGAATTCTGCCCACATTTTTATTTTGCAAATGAGAAAATGAGACATAGAAAGGTTGTGACTTGCCCAATATCACATTACCAGTTATAATTGCCATTGCTTGCCTTCTTGCTGACTATAGTAGTAATAGACTAGATAGGGAATGAATACAAGGGAAAAAACCAGACTTCTAATATTATAGTCAAGGCCAAAGATGATTGCAGCATTGATGAGGGTGGTAATAGTGGAGATTGTGAGAAGTGATTAGTTATGGATGTATGTTGAAGATATAGTCAAGATGTGCTGATGGACTGGATGTGGGATCTGAAAGGAGGTGTCAAGATGACTGTAAGGGTTTTGGTCTGAGCAAATAGAAGGACTTTTACCGAGAATACATTTACTAAGTTTGGAAAGTCTGGAGGATGAACAGGTTTGTTGGGGGAAGATCTGGTTTTAGACATGTTAAATTAAGATGTCTCTTAGGCATTCAAATGAGATGTCTAGTAGTATATAAATTTGGAGTTCAGGGGAGGTTGTCAGTGGATAGATGATATTTAAAACTCTGAGACTAGATGAGATCATGAAAAGAATATAAGTATAGTTAAAGAATAAAAGAGGTCCAGAAACTGAGCCTTGGATACTCAATGTTTAGGAAAAGAGAAGGAACTCAAAAAGATGATCAAGAAGGAGCAGCCATTGATGCAGGAAGAAATCCAAGAGAGTTTGGTGTCCTAGAAGCCAAGTTAAAGTATTTTACTGAGGAATTAATCAGAGATCATCTGTGCAAAATGATGCTGATAAGTGAAATAACAGACATATAGACCAATGGAACAGAATAGAGAACCCAGATATGGACCCTCAACTCTATGGTCAAATAAGCTTTGACAAAGCAGGAAAAAACATGCAATGGAAAAGAGACAGTCTCTTCAATAAATGGTGCTGGGAAAATTGGACAGCCACATGCAGAAGAATGAAACTCAACCATTCTCTAACACAATACACAAAGATAAACTCAAAATGGATGAAAGACCTCAATGTGAGACAGGAATCCATCAAAATCCTAGAGGAGAATATAGGCAGTAACCTCTTGGACATCGGCCACAGCAACTTCTTTCAAGATACATCTCCAAAAGCTAGTGAAACAAAAGCAAAAATGAACTTTTGGGACTTCATCAAGATAAAAAGCTTCTGCACAGCAAAGGAAACAGTCAACAAAACAAAGAGGCAACCCACAGAATGGGAGAAGATATTTGCAAATGACACTAGAGATAAAGGGCTGGTATCCAAGATCTATAAAGAACTTCTCAAACTCAACACCCAAAAAACAAATAATCAAATCAAAAAATGGGCAGAAGATATGAAAAGACACTTCTCTGAAGAAGACATACAAATGGATAACAGACACATAAAAAAATGTTCATCATCATTAGCCAGCAGAGAAATTCAAATCAAAACCACACTGAGATACCACCTTACACCAGTTAGAATGGCAAAAATGGACAGGGCAAGAAACAACAAATGTTGGAGAGGTTGTGGAGAAAAGGGAACCCTCTTCCACTGTTGGTGGGAATGCAAGTTGGTACAGCCACTTTGGAAAACAGTGTGGAGATTCCTCAAAAAGTTAAAAATAGAGCTACCCTATGACCCAGCAATTGCTCTCTTGGGTATTTACCTCAAAGACAGAGATGTACTGAAAAGAAGAGCCATATGCACCCCAATGTTTATAGCAGCAATGTCCGCAATAGCCAAACTGTGGAAAGAGCCAAGATGCCCTTCAAAAGATGAATGGATAAAGAAGATGTGGTCCATATAGACCATGGAATATTACTGAGCCATCAGAAAGGATGAATACCCAACTTTTACATCAACATGGATGGGACTAGAGGAGATTATACTAAGTGAAATAAGTTAAGCAGAGAAAGTCAATTATCATATGGTTTCACTTATTTGTGGAACATAAGGAATAGCATGGAGGACATTAGGAGAAGGAAGGGAAAAATAAAGGCGGGGGGGGATCAGAGGGAGAGATGAACCATGAGAGACTATGGACTCTGAGAAACAAAAGGGTTTTAGAGGGAAGGGGGGAGGGGGGATTGGTTAGCCTGGTGATGGGTATTAAGGAGGGCATGTACTGCATGGAGCACTGGGTGTTATATGAAAACAATGGATCATGGATCACCACATCAAAAACTAATGATGGATTGTATGGTGACTAACATAATAAAATTTTTTTAAAAAGTGAAATAAGATGAGAACTAAGAACTAACCATTGTTATTTAACAACACAAAGTTCACTGATGACCTTGAAAAGAACAATTGTTGTGGAGAAATAAGGCTACAAGCCTTGCTGGAATAGATTCATTAAAGAACAAAGGGAAATACCTTGGAGATTGTGAGTATAGACATCCCTTTCTAATTGTTTTGTTATAAAGACAATCAGGGAATTTAGGCCTAGGATATAAAAAGCTAGGAATAGCATCACTTCCATCCTAATAACAAGAAAAAGTAGGATAGGGGGGTGGAGCAAGATGGCAGAGGAGTAGGAACCTGGATTTTGTCTCCTCTCAGGAATTCAGCTGGATAGGGATCAAACCATTCTGAACACCTACAAACTCAACAGGAGATCGAAGAAAAGAATAGCAACAACTCTCTCATCAGAAAAGCGACTACTTTCTGGAAGGTAGGACGGGCAGAGAAGTGAATCCGAGGCGATATTCGGAGGATAGAAGGCGGGGGAGGGGCCTCCTTCGGCTGCTTCTGGCAAGTGATGGAGCCGCGGAGCACAAAATCGGAACTTTTAGAAGTCTGCTCCGCTCAAGATGTCCATCGACAGATGAATGGATAAAGAAGACGTGGTATATATATACAATGGAATATTATGCAGCCATCAAAAGGAATGAGATCTTGCCATTTGCAACGACGTGGATGGAACTGGAGGGTATTATGTTGAGTGAAATAAGTCAAACAGAGAAAGACATGTATCATATGATCTCACTGATATGAGGAATTCTAAACCACAGGAAACAAACTGAGTGTTGTTGGAGTGAGGGGTGGGGTGGGAGGGATGGGGTGACTGGGTGATAGACACTGGGGAGGGTATGTGCTCTGGTAAGCGCTGTGAATTGTGCAAGACTGTTGAATCTCAGATCTGTACCTCTGAAACAAATAATGCAATATATGTTAAGAAAAAAAAAAGAAGAAGAAGATAGCGGGAGGGGAAGAATGAAGCGGGGGAAATCGGCGGGGTGGACGAACCTTGAGAGACGATGGACTCTGAAAAACAAACTGAGGGTTCTAGAGGGGAGGGGGGTGGGAGGATGGGTTAGCCTGGTGGTGGGGATTGAGGAGGGCACATTCTGCATGGAGCACTGGGTGTTATGCACAAACAATGAATCATGGAATACTTCATCTAGAACTAATGATGTAATGTATGGGGATTAACATAAGAATTTTAAAAAATAAATAAATAAATAAATAAAAGAAGAAGTCTGCTCCACTGAGGGACATCACTCTGGTGGCTAAGTGGGGGGTGGAACCCTCGTGGGACAGTGTGGTCTCAGGACCCTCAGGGTCACAGAAAGACCGGGGGTGCCTGAGTGTGGCAGAGCTCCCAGGTATCGGAGCAGGGAAGCCGGCTGCAGAGACGGAGCCGAGGAGCAGGCTCTCAGCTCGGGGTTGCCATAAACCGTGATCTGCAGCACAGTTGGGCCACTGCTCCTCCAGCAGGGACCCAACAAGCGGCAGATCTGGGGAGACTCCCCTTCCTCCCCCAGGGGGAGTGGCGTGGGAGCGCACCGCAGGAATCTGCTGGGTTTGGAGACTCCACACCGAGTCAGGTGCTGGAGATAGAAATGCTCGGTCACAGGCCAGGTAAGCACGGAGTGCAGCCGGAGACCAGGGAGACGGGAGTGACTGATGGCTTTTCTCTGGGGCTCACTGAGGAGCGGGGCCCTGAGTTCTCGGCTCCTCTGGGGCAGAGATTGGGAGGCCACCATTTTCACTCTCTGCCTCCAAAGCTGTACGGAAAGCTTGCAGGGAACAAAGGCTCGCGAGAGCAAACCCGAGCAGATTACTTAGCCCGGACCGGCAAGGGTGGGGCAATTCCGCCTCCGGCAAAGACTTTTGGGAACCACGGCAACAGGCCCCTCCCCCAGAAGATCAGCGAGAACAGCCAGCCAAGACCAAGTTTACCAATCAATGAGAACGGCAGAACTCCAGCGCTAGGGGAATACTGCACATAGAATTCATGGCTTTTTTCCCATGATTCTTTAGTCTTTCAAAGTTAATTATTTTTTTTAACTGTCTTTTTTTCTTTTTTTCTTTTTGAATTTTTTTTCCCTTTTTCAACCAACATCTTATCAATCCCTTTTTTAAAAAACATTTTTATTTTTCATTTTTAGAGTCATATTCTAACCCTTCATAGTAGTTACCCATATTTTTGGCATATATATATAAGTTGCTCTCTTTTTAAAATTTTGAGATAGTTTCTTCTAACAGATCAAAATATGCTCTAAATCTCTAGTGTATGGTTTTTTCCTACTCCCCTGCCTGATCACATTCGTCCCTTTTTTTTCCTTTTTTTTTTTTAAATCCTCTTCTTTCTTTTTTCAAACAACTTATCAATTCCTTTTATAAAATTTTTTATAATTTCCATCTTTACAGTCATATTCCATCCCTTCATCATATTAACCCTTATTTTTGTACATATATAAGTTTTTCTTTCTTTAAAATTTTGGGTGGCACTTTCTTTTAACAGACCAAAATACACCCAAAATCTAGTGTGTGGCACTGATCTATATACCAGCCTGATCACATTTGATCACATTCTGTTTTTGTTTTGTTTTGTTCTGTTTTTGTTTGTTTTTATCTTTATATTTTCCTTTTTCTTTTTCTTTTTTCTCTCTTTCCCTTTCTTGTCCCACTGCTTCAGGTCTTTTCTGATTTGTTTAGAGTATATTTTCTGGGGACGTTGTTACTCGGCTAGCATTTTGTTCTCTCATTAATCTATTCTCCTCTGCACAAAATGACAAGACGAAAAAAATCACCTCAACAAAAAGAACAAGAGGTAGTACTGACTGCCAGGGACCTACTCAACACGGATATTAGTAAGATGTCAGATCTAGAGTTCAATATCATCATTTTAAAGATACTACCTGGGCTTGAGAAAAGCATGGAAGTTATTAGAGAAACCCTTTCTGGAGAAGTAAAAGAACTAAAATCTAACCAAGTCAAAATCAAAGAGGCTATTAATGAGGTGCAATCAAATATGGGGGCAGTAACTGCTAGGATAAATGAGGCAGAAGAGAGAATCAGTGATATAGAAAACCAAATGATGGAAAATAAAGAAGCTGAGAAAAAGAGATAAACAACTACTGGATCACGAGGGCAGAATTCGAGAGATAAGCGATACCATAAAATGAAACAACATTAGAATAATTGGGATCCCAGAAGAAGAAGAAAGAGAGAGAGGGGCAGAAGGTATAATGGAGCAAATTATAGCAGAGAACTTCCCTAATTTGGGGAAGGAAACAGGCATCAAAATCCAGGAAGCACAGAGAACCCCTCTCAAAATCAATAAAAATAGGTCAACACCCCGACATCTAATAGTAAAACTTACGAGTCTCATAGACAAAGAGAAAATCCTGAAAGCAGCTCGGGAGAAGAGATATGTAACCTACAAGGGTAGAAACATTAGATTGGCAACAGACCTATCCACAGAGACCTGGCAGGCCAGAAAGGTCTGGCAGGATATATTCAGAGCACTAAACGAGAAAAATATGCAGCCAAGAATACTCTATCCAGCTAGGCTGTCATTGAAAATTGAAGGAGAGATAAAAAGCTTCCAGGACAAACAAAAACTAAAGGAATTTGCAAAGACAAAACCAGCCCTACAAGAAATCTTGAAAGGGGTCCTCTAAGCAAAGAGAGAGCCTAAAAGCAACATAGACCAGAAAGGAACACAGACAATATACAGTAACAGTCACCTTACAGGCAATACAATGGCACTAAATTCCTATCTTTCAATAGTTACCCTGAATGTAAATGGGCTACATGCCCCAATCAAAAGACACAGGCTATCAGATTGGACAAAAAAAAACAAGACCCATCGATATGCTGTCTGCAAGAGACTCATTTTAGAACCAAAGACACCCCCAGATTGAAAGTGAGGGGGTGGAAAACCATTTACCATGCTAATGGACACCAAAAGAAAGCTGGGGTGGCAATCCTTATATCAGACAAATTAGATTTTAAACCAAAGACTGTAATAAGAGATGAGGAAGGACACTATATCCTACTTAAAGGGTCTATCCAACAAGAAGATCTAACAATTGTAAATATCTATGCCCCTAACATGGGAGCAGCCAATTATATAAGGCAATTAATAACAAAAGCAAAGAAACACATCGACAACAATACAATAATAGTGGGGGACTTTAACACCCCCCTCACTGAAATGGACAGATCGTCTAAGCAAAACATCAACAAAGAAATAAAGACTTTAAATGACACACTGGACCAAATGGACTTCACAGACATATTCAGAACATTCCATCCCAAAGCAACAGAATACATATTCTTCTCTAGTGCCCATGGAACATTCTCCAGAATCAATCATATCCTAGGTCATAAATCAGGTCTCAACCGGTACCAAAAGATTGGGATCATTCCCTGCCTATTTTCAGACCACAATGCTTTGAAACTAGAACTCAATCACAAGAGGAAAGTCAGAAAGAACTCAAATACATGGAGGCTAAAGAGCATCCTACTGAAGAATGAATGGGTCAACCAGGAAATTAAAAAAGAATTTAAAAAATTCATGGAAACCAATGAAAATGAAAACACAACTGTTCAAAATCTTTGGGATGCAGCAAAGGCAGTCCTAAGAGGAAAGTATATAGCAATACAAGCCTTTCTCAAGAAACAAGAAAGGTCTCAAGTACACAACCTAACCCTACACCTAAAAGAGCTGGAGAAGGAACAGCAAATAAAGCCTAAACCCAGCAGGAGAAGAGAAATAATAAAGATCAGAGCAGAAATCAATGAAGTAGAAACCAAAAGAACAGTAGAACAGATCAACGAAAGTAGGAGCTGGTTCTTTGAAAGAATTAACAAGATTGATAAAACCCTGACCAGACTTATCAAAAAGAAAAGAGAAAGGACACAAATAAACAAAATCATGAATGAAAGAGGAGAGATCACAACCAACACCAAAGAAATACAAACAGTTATAAGAACATATTATGAGCAACTCTATGCCAGCAAATTAGATAACCTGGAAGAAATGGATGCATTCCTAGAGATGTATGTAACTACCAAAACTGATGCATTCCTAGAGATGTATGTAACTACCAAAACTGAACCAGGAAGAAATAGAAACCTGAACAGACCTATAGCCACTAGGGAAATTGAAGCAGTCATCAAAAATCTCCCAAAACACAAAAGCCCATGGCCAGATGGCTTCCCAGGGGAATTCTACCAAACATTTCAAGAAGAATTAATACCTTTTCTTCTGAAACTGTTCCAAAAAATAGAAATGGAAGGAAAACTTCCAAACTCATTTTATGAGGCCAGCATTACCTTGATCCCAAAACCAGACAAAGACCCCATCAAAAAGGAGAATTACAGACCAATATCCCTGATGAACATGGATGCAAAAATTCCCACCAAAATACTAGCCAATAGGATCCAACAGTACATTAAAAGGATTATTCACCACGACCAAGTGGGATTTATCCCTGGGCTGCAAGGTTGGTTCAACATCTGCAAATCAATCAACGTGATATAATACATTAACAAAAGAAAGAGCAAAAATCATATGATCCTCTCAATAGATGCAGAAAAAGCATTTGACAAAGTACAGCATCTTTTCTTGATCAAAACTCTTCAAAGTATAGGCATAGAGGGTACATACCTCAATATCATAAAAGCCATCTATGAAAAACCTACAGCGAATATCATTCTCAATGGGGAAAAACTGAGAGCTTTCCCCCTGTCAGGAATGCGACAGGGATGTCCACTATCACCACTGCTATTCAATGTAGTATGGGAAGTCCTAGCCACAGCAAATCAGACAACAAAAAGAAATCAAAGGCATCCAAATCGGCAGAGAAGAAGTCAAACTCTCACTCTTTGCAGATGATATGATACTTTATGTGGAAAACCCAAAAGACTCCACCCCAAAACTGCTAGAACTCATACAGGAATTCAGTCAAGTGGCAGGATATAAAATCAATGCACAGAAGTCAGTGGCATTCCTATACACCAACAACAAGACAGAAGAAAGAGAAATTAAGGAATCAATCCCATTTACAATTGCACCCAAAACCATAAGATACCTAGGCATAAATCTAACCAAAGAGGCAAAGGATGTGTACTCAGAAAACTATAAAATACTCATGAAAGAAATTGAGGAAGACACAAAGAAATGGAAAAACATTCCATGCTCATGGATTGGAAGAACAAATATTGTGAAGATGTCAATGCTACCTAGAGCAATCTACACATTCAATGCAATCCCCATCAAAATACCATCCACTTTTTTCAAAGAAATGGAACAAATAATCCTAAAATTTGTATGGAACCAGAAAAGACCCCACATATCCAGAGGAATGTTGAAAAAGAAAAGCAAAGCTGGCGGCATCACAATTCCGGACTTCCAGCTCTATTACAAAGTTGTAATATGTGTTGTAATTTGTGCCAGTATGGTACTGGCACAAAAACAGGCACATAGATCAATGGAACAGAATAGAGAGCCCAGAAATGTACCCTCAACTCTATGGTCAACTTATCTTTGACAAAGCAGGAAAGAATGTCCAATGGAAAAAAGACAGTCTCTTCAACAAATGGTGTTGGGAAAATTGGACAGCCACATGCAGAAGAATGAAACTGGACCCTTTCCTTACACCACACACAAAAATAGACTCAAAGTGGTTGAAAGATCTCAATGTGAGACAGGAGTCCATCAAAATCCTAAAGGAGAACACAGGCAGCAACGTCTTCGACCTCAGCCGAAGCAACTTCTTCCTAGAAACATCACCAAAGGCAAGGGAAACAAAGGCAAAAATGAACTATTGGGACTTCATCAAGATAAAAAGCTTTTGCAAAGCAAAGGAAACAGTCAACAAAACCAAAAGACAGCTGACAGAATGGGAGAAGATATTTGCAAATGACATATCAGATAAAGGGCTAGTATCCAAAATCTATAAAGAACTCATCAAACTCAACACCCAAAGAACAAAGAATCCAATCAAGAAATGGGCAGAAGACATGAACAGACATTTTTCCAAAGAAGACATCCAAATGGCCAACAGACACATGAAAAAGTGCTCAATATCGCTCAGCATCAGGGAAATCCAAATCAAAACCTCAGTGAGATACCACCTCACACCAGTCAGAATGGCTAAAATTAACAAGTCAGGAAACGACAGATGTTGGCGGGGATGCGGAGAAAGGGGAACCCTCCTACACTGTTGGTGGGAATGCAAGCTGGTGCAGCCACTCTGGAAAACTGTATGGAGGTTCCTCGAAAAGTTGAAAATAGAGCTACCATATGATCCAGCAATTGCACTACTGGGTATTTACCCCAAAGATACAAAAGTAGGGATCCGAAAGGGTACGATGTTTATAGCAGCAATGTCCACAATAGCGAAACTGTGGAAAGAGCCAAGATGTCCATGAACAGATGAATGGATAAAGAAGATGTGGTATATATATACAATGGAATATTATGCAGCCCTCAAAAGGAATGAGATCTTGCCATTTGCAACGACGTGGATGGAACTGGAGGGTACTATGTTGAGTGAAATAAGTCAAACAGAGAAAGACATGTATCATATGACCTCACTGATATGAGGAATTCTTGATCTCAGGAAACAAACTGAGGGTTGCTGGAGTGGGGGGTGGGGGGGAGGGATGGGGTGACTGGGTGATGGACACTGGGGAGGGTATGTGCTCTGGTAAGCGCTGTGAATTGTGCAAGACTGTTGAATCTCAGATCTGTACCTCTGAAACAAATAATGCAATATATGTTAAGAAAAAAAAAAAAAGAAGAATGTAGCAGGAGGGGAAGAATGAAGGGGGGGTGGAAATCGGAGGGGTAGACAAACCATGAGAGATGATGGACTCTGAAAAACAAACTGAGGGTTCTAGAGGGGAGAGGGGTGGGAGGATGGGTTAGCATGGTGATGGGTATTGAGGAGGGCACGTTCTGCATGGAGCACTAGGTGTTATGCACAAACAATGAATCATGGAACACTACATCTAAAACTAATGATGTAATGTATGGGGATTAACATAACAATAAAAAAAATTTTTTTAAAGAAAAAGTAGGATAAATTGCAAAATTATTACTTTCCTTGAACCTGTCAGACAGCTGAAGGCACAGGGATAAACAAGTAACCTGAACCAACCCCCCCCCCCAAAAAAAAAGACCTTGAAACCTGGCTTACTTGTAGCAGACCACTGAAGGAAGAGATTCTGGGTGCCATACAAGCAGCTAAAAAGTCTAACAAATTGCTCAAGACTCAACGTGAGCTAATTTGGGAGTATGAAACCCTAGGAACCACAAATAAAAGAGGAGTTTGCATCCACTCTCAGGGTTTTCTCCATAGACCTCCTCTGGGTATTCAAGGAAGATTAGAAGAATGGAAAGAGAAAACCCCCCTCCATGGTGCTTTGTGGGAGGAAGGGGCTGCTGCCTTGAGCATAAGGCATAAACCTCCACCCAGACTCTGATCTTCCATGAACCAAAGCCTTAAGATGCTGGGGAGAAAACAAGCTTGGGGCTCCAGGGCACAGATGAAGACACTTTACTGCTTGGTGAAGATTAAACTACAAACCTACCATGGGAAAGGGGCAGAAAATAGTCCTAGGTCCAGCATCCTATACCAATATAATTGGAGATCACCAACCACTGAGGAAAAAGCAGAAAGCCGACAAAGAACAATCACCAAAGACACAGACAGAGTCTGGCTGCATGGAGAAGGAAGAGCAGGTGGATGAGAAAGCCAGCCCAGATAGCCATGTCCACAGGGCCTGTCTAAAACTGAGACTGGGCCTAAATAATAGGCTCACTATCCACCAACAGACTAACCAACACTGAGTAACAAATGACAGCAATCTAGCACTGTGGAAAAGATAAGTGCATGAAAAGAGACTTCCTCCATCACATAAGCATGCAAGGAAAGCCAACATCTGATGATAAAACAGGAACATTGAGAAAAGCCCTCCAGGATCCCAGCTGCCATCCTAAGTACAAACTAACATCAGAGGAATTTGAAACCACTGGTGCCCTGAAAGTAACCATAGCAACAACTCCTGACTATATTGATTCAATCCCGCACACCCAGGGTTTAGCAGAAAAAGCATGACCGTTTCTGAGCATAAACACTATTTACATTTGTTCCTGTTGTTCTATACTGAATGTCTGGTGTTCAACCAAAACTTAACACACACACACATACACACAGCACATAAAAACAGCCTACTCTCATGAGACATATTAATGAACAAAACTAGACTCAGAGGTGACCCAGATATAAACATCAGGGTATTTAAAACTGACTAATATGTCAAAGGCTCTAGTGGAAAAATTGGGCAATATACATGATGGATGAGAAATTTCAGCAGAGAGAGAATAAAGCTATAATAAGAGGTGTAATTAAAATGCTAGAAATAAAAAGAAAACACAGGAAGATACATGAAGAATATTTTTGATAGGCTCATTAGTACATTTAATATAGATAAGAAATAAAATCAGACCAAACATGAAGTTAAGTTAATAGAAAGTACCCAAATAGAAACACAAAGGCAATAAAAATAAAGGCGTATCAGCTCATCCAAGATCTTTAGGACAATACCAAATGGTCTATTGTTTGTGTAATGAAGTTCCTGAAGTAGAAGAATGACAGAAGAGAATATTTAAAATGTTGGGAGAGATAATCACCAAGAATTTTCCCAAAGTGATGAATAACATCAAACCACAGATCTAACAAGCTCAGAGAAGCCCCAAAAGACAAATGTTTTTTAAGAAACCATGCTTATCATATTCAAGCTGCTGAAAAGCAAAGATAAAGAGATAAAGAGAAAAGAGGCAAAGAGAATTACAGCCAACTTCTATCCCTGTGCCTTCAGCTGTCTGACAGGTTCAAGGAAAGTAATAATTTTGCAATTTATCATACTTTTTCTTTTTTTTTATTTTTTTATTGTTATGTTAATCCCCATACATTACATCATTAGTTTTAGATGTAGTGTTCCATGATTCATTGTTTGTGCATAACACCCAGTGCTCCATGCAGGATCCATAAAGAGGATCAAAGATGAATTACAGCCAACTTCTCATCAAAAACTATGAAATCCAGAAGGCAATGGAGTGACCCTTTTAAAATACTCAATGAAATAAAGAAACCTGTTAACCCAGAATCCTATACCTAGTAAAAATATTTTTCAACAGTGAAGGTGAAATAAAGACTTCCTAATAAGAATGAAAGCTAAAAGAATCCGTTGCCAGGAGATTTGTACTACAAGAAATGTAAAAGGAAATTCATCAGACAAAAATAATTATAATTGACATAAATTTGCATATACATGAAATGAAAAGCTTAGAGATTGTTATAATAAAGGTAAATGAAAGTATATTTTTCCAATTTCAATAGCTCTAAAAGATGACTGTCTACAGCAAAATTAGTAATGTGTTATGTGTTTATAGCACAAGTAAAAGTAAAACATGCAACAAAACAGCACAAAATATGACAGAGGGAGAAATCATAAATATATTGTTTTAAGATTTTGACACAATATGTGAAGCAATATAATATTATTTGAAATTATTCTGTGATTAATTAACAATGTATATTTTAAACACCAGGGTGATCACTACAACCTTTTTTAAAGGTTTAAATAATAAGCCAATAGTAGAAGTAAAATGGAAACACAAAATACCCTCAATTCATGCAAAAGGAGACAGAAAAAGAGAACAAAAAATAGATGGAACTAACAGAAAACAACTAGAGATTTTAATTCAACCACATCAATGATTATATTAAATATAAATGGTCTAAACACTTAAAAAAAGATATTGTCAGATCAATTCTAAAAGCAAAAGCCAACTATACTCTATCTACAAAAAAAACCCACTTTAAAAATCATTGTTAAAAGAATAAAAAATATATGCCATACAAATACAAAAGAAAGGGGCGCCTGGGTGGTTCAGTCGTTAAGCGTCTGCCTTCGGCTCAGGTCATGATCCCAGGGTCCTGGGATCGAGTCCCACATCGGGCTCCCTGCTCAGCGGGAAGCCTGCTTCTCCCTCTCCCACTCCCCCTGCTTGTGTTCCCTCTCTCGCTGTGTCTCTCTCTGTCAAAGAAATAAATAAAATCTTAAAAAAAAAAAAATACAAAAGAAAGCTGTAGTTGCTATATTAATACCAGAAGAATATCTGAATAATATCAGACAACTTCAAAACAGGGGAAAATATGAGGGAAAAGAGGTACATTATATAATGTGAAATTGGTAAATCTTAAATGTTTGTGCACTAAACAACAGGGTCAGTTTCTTTTTTAAGATCAGAAAGAAGGAAGAGAGTAGCTGGAAGAGAATAAAGGTTTAAGAGAGGAATTTTTTTTAAGGTAGCATAAGGTAGCAAAAAGTATGGCCTATTTCATGCTGAAATGAGTGATCCAACTGAAAGGGTAAAATTGATGGCTTAGGAAAGAAGAGGAATTTGTGAAATATGTAAGGGAGTGTGCTCTCTAGGAGACAGATATGGAGGTTAGTCTTACCTTGAGCTGGTCATAATCATTAACAGGAAAAAAGAACAGTGAGGTAATTCCTTTAGGATTAGCATGTAGTTTCTCTTACACCATGTTCAAGTGTCCCAAATCTATATTCACTTTTTAAAATTTTGTATGCAATTTATTTAAACTAGAAAATTAAAAATAGGGGCGCCTGGGTGGCTCAGTTGGTTAAGCGACTGCCTTCGGCTCAGGGCATGATCCTGGAGTCCCGGGATCGAGTCCCGCATCGGGCTCCCTGCTTGGCAGGGAGTCTGCTTCTCCCTCTGACCCTCCCCCCTCTCCTGCTCTCTCTCTCTCATTCTCTCTCTCAAATAAATAAATAAAATCTTTAAAAAAAAAAAAAAAAAAAGAAAATTAAAAATAAAGAAAAAGAAACCAGCTCGCCTATTTCTCTCATTCCCCACCCCCAGCTCTTCAAACTACCAGTCTGTCCTCTGTATCTATGAACTTGGTTTTTGTTTTGCCAGGCACAATAAATAAGCACAGACCCTGCCCAGTGGGTAAGGAATTGTAATAGCAAAGAACTGCCTTGAAAGGGGCAAAGGTTTGTGAAGGAGAATCTTTCCGTTACTCTTTTGTTAGCTGGAAAATTGGCGGGGGGGCAAGGAGGGGAAAACAGACTTTCCTACCTCACAAGGTCTTTCTGAATATCATATGACAATTGTTAATTACAAAGCCTTATACAGAAATTTGATATTTTATAGGATGAAATAACAGCTAAGGCTACTCCCAACTTGACTTCTAAGTTTCCATGATTATATGAGAACTCAGTGATCAGACTGAACAGAGAGCCTCAGTGTCTCTATAGGACTATGGCTTTCAGGTCATCTGGATGAGATGAAAAATCTCTTCCCTCACACCTTCCCATGGCTGACCACTATTTCTCACTTATGTGTCAACTCAAATGCCAACTCCTTGGAGAGGCTTTCCTGAAATATTCAGTCTAAAATATCCCCCATCCCCACCCCAGTCACTTTTTATCTTCCTAAAATGTATTACTATGTAAAATGATACATTCGTACCTGTTTTTGTTTAATGTCTGTGTACCTCTCCTACCATAAAGAAAGCTTCATGGAAGCAGGACATTTGTCTGTCTTCCTTAACTCTAGGAGTGAATGAATGGATGAACAAATGATTTAAAAGAGCACAGGCTTTGAAGTAAGACAGACATGGATTCAAACCTGAATAATTGGGTGGGTGACTGTTAGCTTCAATTTCCTGATCAGTAAAATGCAAACAATAATTCCTGCCTCAGAGTTACTGCAGATGGAAACAAATGTAATCAGGGTGTGTAAAGTGCCTGACACTCTCAACAAATAACAGCTCCAACTTCAATTATGAAGAGATATTTAGTTGGCCAAAGGAAAGGAAATCAAAAAGGGGTTTCAACTGCACCCTCCCTGCAGAGAGCAGACTCTGCAGTGGTTCCTGAGGAGCACAGGTGTTTGATATGGCTGTTCTGATACATCCCAGCTGTCTTACCAATTCCTGGCCCCTTTCCCTTCTTTGAATGACTGGGACTCCATCTGTGGGCTTTCCCGAACTGTGCCATGTCTTGGAGGCGGAATAAGAAGGACTTGCCATTTTAGGACATCCACAGTGAGCTTCTTGGCCAAACTTCACCCACCTCTGAGAATCAGCATGCCCAGACTGTGTGACCATCCTCCTTCCTCTCCTCTCCCTCATTGGCTTCCCCCTCCTGCCAGCTGGCCTTCCTGCCCCCGACCAGCTGGCATCTCCAGCCAAGCAAGAAGATGATACCACCTCATGTTCTTCAGACTATTTTCCAAAGGGATCAAGGCAGGGAGGGAAGGAAGCAGAATCCCACAGACTTGCTCATTGTTAAATAACTTGCCCAATTTTACAGAGCTATGAATGGGGGAAGCCAGAATCTAACTCAGGTGCAACTTGCCCTAGGAGCTCTAGTCCCTGGCCATACCATGCTTCTCTCATGATGGATAAACATATACATGCCTGGCATGCAGCATATGTGCAGTGGCAGGAAATGGATGGATGGATGGATGGATGGATGGATGGATGGATGGGTGGATGGATGCAAATAAGGAAAAGAGAGAGAAAAAGGAAGAGTGGAAGGATTAGAGGTATCTGAGCCTAAGATCTGAAAAGAATATTGAATCCTTATCACAGAATCAGGATGTTTCCTCAGGATTAAGATGTGATTGATGAGTCCAAAGTAGCTATATCTTAAATAACTGGGTCAAAAGAAGGGGTAGGGAGAGGACTTCATAACTGATAGTCAGCCAGTCATATCTTCAGAAATTTTTCTCCCCCATCAGTCCTAATCCCCGCATTGAGCAAGTTGCCCTGATTCCCCATAGCTAACACCTCTTTGCCTTACTCTCCTTTGTCCCCTTCAGTTCCAAGAACTCCCCAAGCCCTCACCTATAGCAGGTGTTCATGAAATATGGAGTTCATCTCAGAGGCATTTTTCTCTTGCCATAGCATTTTAGGTCCTTATAAATGTTCAAAGTTGAAAATGAGACATGACAGAGATGTTTTCCTAGGGGTCCATGTGTCCCTTAAAGACTTTCTTTTTTTTTTCCTTTTTTTTAACTTAAGGAAGAATTTAAAAGGGCTGTTTGTCATTGGACCAGGTCTCATTGGCTTGTTTACAATAGCACAGAGAGAAGTTGCAGTTAATTTGGAATCTCTAGCCCAGAGGTGAGTTCTAGTTACACTGAAGTCCCTGTGCCACTGTGGGTGTGGGTCTGTTCCAGGATAGAGGCCAAAAGACTCTTTTCCAGATGTGGGAGGTGCAAGCACACTCTAGACTCCATAGGAATTACCTAGTAGAAGGACCCAAGCCCCAAAACTCAACACAAAGGACCCTTATGGTCCTTCCCCTTCCTGCTCTGCTAGGTTCATCTCTTACTATTTCTTTCTTGTCCTTTACACTCTAATACAACTGAACTTATAGGAATATCCACATTCCATACTCCGTGTTCTCTGCCAGTCCCCAACATGGGCTCATTCATCCTTCTCTGCCTAGAACATCTTCCCACCTTCCTTCCTTAACCAATGCCTACTCAACCACCAAGGTTCTGCTTATATGTCACCTCCTCCATGAAGCTTTCTCTTCCTCCATCCCACAATTCAGGCTAGACTGTATGTGTCTTTCCATCTGAGTTTAGTTATAACAAACAGAACCAGTCTAGGTATTTTAAGCAGAAATTGTATTATGTTTAAAGAATCACTGGAAGTGTTAAAGGAGCAATTCCAGGCACAACCCCACCACTAAATGGCCATGACTCTCAAGAGAAGAAAGTGAGAGGAAATTGCACGGGCCACGAGGCTGGCTCGTCAGTGAGTTTCCACTAGGAGCGTTCCCTGTGCTTGACATGCTGGGGATGAATCAAGAAGGGGATGCCCTCCACCCACCCACCACCAGCCAACACCTACTAGAAACAATGACCTCTAGAAAAGCTTCCTGATTGCCTAAAACTCTTCTAGACCTTAGAGAAGAATACAATAATGGTGATATTTCTGGAAACTTGGCAAAGAAAGGAAGATATTTTAAAACGAAGAATTCTTACTGTATATTCCTGCCTAGACACCCACTTACTTACCCTACTCTCACAGTGATTTAAAACCAAGAAGCAAAACAGAAGCATGAGGAACACATGCCATCAAAGACCTACTTATACCTGACTTATCTGTACATTGTCCAGAACAGTGAATCCACTGCCACCTAAAGAAGTTGGCACCACTGATGCTGAGAAATTATCCTTCAAAATGCTAAGCAGTAGAGGTCCTTCCTTGCTCATCACTATATCCCCAGAATTTAGGATGGTACATGCTACATTGTAACTGCTCAATACATACTTGCTGGATGAATAAATGAATGGATGAAAGCTGTATTTCTGTCATTTCCATTTGTTTGTCCTCAAGCGCACAGCAAAATGAGTGCAGTCTGTCTTCTGTGGTCAGTTTGAGAAAACCTGGAATCTCCTCAGCCTAAATGTCAGGGCCTGGGGTCCCCAGAAGCAGAGCCTGAGGCACAGAGCTGCCATTTCAAGAAGAATAGATGAGGGGTCAGAGGGTGCAGTGGGCAGAACTGCAAAAAGACATGTCCAGGTCCTAAACCCCAGTCTGTGCCCGTGACCTTATTTGAAGATAGAGTCTTTGCAGATGTCATCACGTGAAGTTTCTCAAGATGAGATTATCTGAGGTTTAGGGTGAACCCTAAATCTGGTGACTGGGGTCTGATACATGAAAGAAAGGGAAAATTTGAGAGGTACAGGGCAAACACCAGGTGAAGAGCAAGGTTGACCCTGAAGTGACTAGGAAACGCCCAGAACCACCAGAAGCAGGAAAAGAAAAAGAAAGATCCACTCCAGCCACCTTCAGAGGGAGCTTGGCTCTGGCGACAACTTGGTCTCAGACTTGGGGCTGTCAGCCTGTGAGGGAACACACTTCTGTGGTGTCAAGCCACCTGCTTTTGGCACAGCACAGTTTGCTATGGCAGCCCCAGGACACAGCCAGGGCAGGAACGCAGCAGGAGGAAAAGCTGTTATAAGGTGTGTTCCCAAACTGACCACAGCTAAGGGCAACTTGTGTGCGTGACCACCGTGACTCCTCTCCCCTTCATCACGGATGCACACGTCAGCTCGAGCAGGTGACCATGGGCATTCCAGAGAAGTTCCAGGACAGGAAGCAAGAGACAGAAGCCCACAGCTGGGGGAAAGCTCCATCAGGTTGCAGCGGCTAGAACTCAAGCTGATGGGAGCTTGTGCAGAGCAGGGATTGGGGCAAGAGGGGAGGCCAAGAGTGTGGGCAGGGGGGCACAGATGGTGTCCAACACAGGTCTTAACTCCAGAACTAGCATGTATGTAGGTTCTGTGAGATGTGCCATCAGCAGCCTTAGGAAATGAGCATCTGCCCCTTTCTATGGAGAAGAAACTGGAGCTCAGAGAGGTGAGGTAATTTGTCCCTGGTCACATATCTTGTAAATGGCAGAGCTGGGATTTGAACCCAATTTCTGGGGCAGCAAAGCCTGTGCTGTTTCCACTGCCCTGCCCTGCCCCACTGCCTCTGGGGTGGAAATAAGTTTGGTTCCCCAAGTGGAAGGCTCCCCCACCCTAATGGTCACTGGAGTTTACTATTTCATCCAGTCCTTCCTACTCATCTGGAGGGTCTACATCCTTCCCAACTGCCGACCAGGGGCTGCCGCATTGATACCCTGCTTCCAGCTCTTGCGGTCTCTGTAGACTGGCATGGACCTCCTAGGGGGACCACAACTCCTCACATATGGATAGTGTTCCAGAGTTTAAAAGAAAAATCTTAAACAACGACAGCAAATATTTATTGAGTATTCTTCTTGTACGTAGGCCTGAGCTAGGGAATGAAAATGGTGAACAAGACAGGGATATGCAGCACCACCTTGCAGAGTTCATAGACTAGAGGGGGAAATAATGAATTAATTCTGCCATGAGAACTCTCCATCTGCTCAAAACCCCCCAGTGGCTCGCATGACACCTGGGAAAACCCACATCTCAACCAGGGCTTAGAGACCTCCTGTGACTTGCCCCTGGTACTCTCCAGCCATGCCTGCCTCTCTTTGGCCCCATGCTGCCCCTGGAACAGGCCAGACGTCCTCCTGCCTCAGCGCTTTGGGGCTGGCTGTTCCCTCACCTCCTTCAAATGTGCTTGACCATATTCTGCCCAGACCACCTGTCCTCCCTCCAACATTCCCCTTCCTCCTTTCCCTGTACTATTTTGAATATAGCAAGTCACAGTTTCTCCAATAATATATCATGTATGTATTCATTTATCATATTTATTGTTTGTTCTCTGTCTCCCCCATCAGAACATAAGCTCTGTGGGGGACAGAGATTTTTGTCTCTTTTGTCCCAAGCAGTTCCTGGCACATGGCAGGTAGTCACTGGACCTGTTAAGTGGAAATGAGCCAGAGGAAGGAGGAAGCATGATGAAAGTGGCCTGCAAAAGGGGACCTGGTGGAGCCTGGGCAAGTCAGTCAGCCGAGGAGCGGCAGTGGGCAGAAGGGAGGGGTGGGAGGCTGGGAGGGCAAGAGCTGCCCTGGACAACAGCCCAGTGTAGGCAAAGGTCTGAGGTGGGAAGGAGCTTGTGAGCTTGAAATATAAGAATTTTTTAAAACCAGTATGGCCTGAGCATAGTGAGGGAGAAAGCACGAGTCTGTGCTGGTAAAGCAGGGGGTGGACTGAGATCTGCCCCACTCAAGGCGTTCACCCTCCAACCTCTTGGCTCCATGCTTGTGCCATCCCGGGAGGGAGCCCAGGCCATGCGTGGCTGGTGGGCACTTGAAATGGGGCAGGTATGCAACGGAAGAATGACATTTTTTATTTTAATTAGTTTAAATACAAATTTAAAAACCAATACTCAATGCAGGTATCAGACAACTTTTAAGAATGTTTGAGACAATGTGGGTTGATGTAAATCCACTTTTTCTACTGCAAATTTTATGAAACTTAAGTACAAAGCAAGTCATTCCAATGAAAAGTTAGAGTCCAAATAGAGACGTGCTAAATGCATAAAATATACACCTTTCTGAAACTTGGTATAAAAACAGAATGTAAAATATCTCGTCTTTTTTTTATATTAACTACATGTTGAAATGATATTTTGGATTTAATGGGTTAAATACCATGCATTACTAAAATGAATTTTGCCTGTTTCTTTGTACTTTTTTTAATATGGCTGAGAGAAAAATTTTAATTACATAGATGGCTTGCATTGCACTTTGGTTGGGCAGCACTGTTCTCTACTATCAGATCCTGAAAAGCTCAAGCTTATCTTACATATATTTGTCTCTCCGGTGCCCAGCCTGGGGTGGGGGTAAGGGTGTGGTATGGAGAAGGGACGCCAGGGAGGCTTCCTGTGACTTCTGCAAGCACTGAGTCCTGAGCCAGCCCTCTTGCTCCCAGAATCCTCTGGCAGCATTCAATCTTCCCTGGAATAATGCAAGCATAGGGCTTTGCCAGCCAACCGCTCACTACCTGGAAGGCACTGCTATTTATAGACAATGCCATCCATGGGAAGTAATAGTCCCTCAGAATTCTCAGAAGACTTTGCTTTTCGATTAGAGCCCAACCTGGTTAGGAAAGTGAAGACCAATTTATGAGTATTTTTAGTCCATGCGATGTACATCCAGGAGCACGGAAATTCCAATCCATTCTTCCCCAGGAGGCTGAGCACAGCTGCAAAGCCAAAATTGAGCTTTTTCATGAGGGAACATAATTAGCTTCCCTGTAAACAGGCTCCATGGAATAAGTCAGTGCATGGGTCTGTCTGAGGGAGGGAGGGATGGTGCAGTGAGGAGGGATCTCACCGAAGTCAACAGAAGCAGCATTTCAAAGCAGTTTGGTGGGAGCTGCTTGGAGATTAGATTTCTAGCTCATTCTCTTGTTCTCTCACTGGCCATTTCTGAACATCACTTAGTGCCAATTGAGAAAAATTACAAAAATAAAATCCATCTTTGGGAACACTGCAAAAGGCAGAATTCTCCTGGTTCAGAGGCATTGATTTGTAATCCTGGGTCCCCATGCAAGATTCAAAGATAGCAGTCTCTTGTCTCTTTCTTTTCATCAAAATTATGTCTAGTGCATGTCAGTGAAAGAAACAACTTGGCAGGACATGAGCTGTCCTCACTCTGACCAATGATGGGCAGCCCTTACCCATGGATGAGACTCACTAAAAGAGAGCCACAGCCAATGGGAAGCATGGGACTGCAAGTCAGAGACCCTGGCATGGATTAGCTCTCCTGGGGCACAGAGGCCTGGGTTACCACATCCACAAAATGCAACATTTTTTTTTTTTTAAGATTTTATTTATTTACTTGAGAGAGAGAGAATGAGAGAGAGAGAACACATGAGAGGGGATAGGGTCAGAGGACGAAGCAGACTCCCCGCCGAGCAGGGAGCCCGATGCGGGACTCGATCCCGGGACTCCAGGATCATGACCTGAGCCAAAGGCAGTCGCTTAACCAACTGAGCCACCCAGGCGCCCTGCAACATTTTTAAGAACTGAAGAATTCCCCGGCATCCATGAGGCAACAAGGTGTGGGTATCTCCCTTCTCATTTTGTCTTTTGGACTGCCTGACTCCCAGGCTCACAAGTGGATGTGCACACCCACATACATCTTATTATATATAATATTTATCGTAGAAGTCATCATGATAGCATCATTGAGTACCTGCCATTATTGTCTGGGTTCTCAGATGATTAAACTGAGGCTCAGGAAGATTTGTTGACTTCTTTGAGTTACAGAAAGAGACAGAGTAGTCATCAGTACTAAACGCAGCTCATCTCACATTCAGGCTCAGGATGTTTCCTGGGTACAAAAGTCGTTTTTTAGCAAATACCTCCTAACTGTCTGCTACTAATAACTGTGTGTCTGCCATATTAGCTCATTTATTCCTCAAGCAACTGCACAAAATAGGTAAATCTCAGGAAAGTTCATCAGACTTCCAGGTAACTACAGAGAATTGAACCAAGGTCTTCTTTCCATCCTAATAGTCCAAGAAAATAATGATGAACGACATTTTTGAAAGGTTGCTTTGAATCAGCTTACTACATGTCAACTTCTAATTTCTCTACCTGAATTAGCTCCTTTAATGGTCACAAAATCCTACAAGGAAGTCTTATTATTATTCACATTTTATAGATTAAAAAAAAAAAAAAAAAACTGAGGCAGAGAGGAAAGCTAGACAGCTCGCCCAAAGATATATGGTTTAAAAGGAGTGATATTTTTCATGCACTCTGTCTTCAGGCCCTGGGCTCTTCACCCTTATGATTGTAAAGGGGTAAAAAGAACCCAAATGAAGATAGTATCTGCAGAAAATCCATTAGCAGTTGAGGGACTTCAGCCAAGTTCTGGGAAACAGCACAGAGAATAGGAATTGATGTCACAGGGTAGATGGAGCTTCAGCTCTGTGTGTTAGCAGAGTGAGGTGTGCATGAAAATTTTACATCTTGTAACATAAAACTGTAGAGGTCCAGGACTTGGGAGTGCTGGGTGAGGTTGGTAAGGGTCTGGAACCAAGATTCACCAAGATAGGGGGCTGGAAGCATGGGAATTAGCTGAAAAACCAGACCCAAAGTAGCTTCCCTTCCTCTCCAGCCACCCACTCTGTGAGCAGTGCACTGTCAGCCAGGTGAGAAACCCGCCTTCTTAACCTCATACCTCCACTTCAGGCAGAACATTTGAGGTTTTCCTTCTAACTGAAGACATTGTGACCCCCTCCAAGGATCCCTAATTGGGAATTTGGGGTCCTTAAGCATGCTATCTGGCAATATAAAGAGCAGAAAAAATATGAAAGACAACAGATATACCTATGTGGTCTAATATTTTACTAAGAGCTTATTATTTCTTAAAACACCATAATAAAGAAAAATCTCTAAAAGCTTCTCCAGGAGGCTTCTCGTTTTAAGATGGCAGAGTAAATACGTTTCTGCTACCTTTTCCTTCCCAAAATTTCCTCCAATAACAAGAACTAACAAAACAAAACAAAACAAAAACAAACAATGCATTTCATCTTCAATAAAACTAAGAGACATCTAAACACACTATATGGGAAGATGGACCAGAGAAGGGGGAAAACAAATGACTTAGCAGAGAGAACATTTCAGCCCTCAGGGCCCACAAAGAAAGGAATCCACGCAATTTTCCCTTCCAGCAACAGAAAAAGGCTGATAAGCTGAGAGTATTGGGTATCAAAAGTGGCAGAGGAGGGAAGGATGGAGCAGGCAGCTAAATACGTAAGAGTGGTTGAAAAGACAATTTTTTGGTTGGAATAAATTTATTTCATCTGTCTGTAAACAAGGTGTTTAATAGTTGTGTCATTTTGTAAATGCATATTAAATCAGAGGAGTTAGATTGTATCCCAAATGTAACAAAGAGCAAGGAAAGAAATGGACAAATCGGCAACAAGATCTGTTTTTAAACCTGTACATGATCCACAAGGCCCAGACAATAGAAGCGAATATTAGAATGTCTCCAAAGTAGTGCCATTTGGAAGAGACCTTTAGTAGTTCAGTTAAAATCTATCTCACAATGGCAGTGGTTCATTTTAACAATAGTATGGTACAGAACACATGGTGGAAAAAATTCATCCCCAGACAGCCAAGTCTACAGTCATGCAACTTCATACAAAAACTCAGGTAAATAAAAACTGATCCTATGAGGAACAATCGGGACACACTCCAGATGGTTATATTGGGATACTGAATGTCATAATGGCAGCCCTTTACAATTTGATAAAGAGTAGAGCTGGTGTGCAAAGAAAAAGACAAGAACAAAAATCTGAGCTACTGCAATGATGGAATGTCCCTGGGGATTCAATCAGAGTGGCTACTGTAAGGTCATGGGAGGGAGTGCCTTTTGCTCCTGTTTTGCAGCTGCCTTCCTCATATATCTTATAGACAAGAGGTTTGTCTCCACTCAGGGCAACAACAATACTGAGAGCAAACTACTGCTGCTCTCTGTAGCTCGTCAACAAAAGGGATATTACTTGGTTAAATAAACCAGACACTGATAAAAGAAGATGGGAGCAAACCAAATACCTTTGTGAAAATTTTAAATGATTAAAATTTAGACCCCTGGGTCCCCATCCCAACCCCTGTCCTAACCTCCAGGACACCCTAGGTTTATTCTCCTGGGAACCAAGTTGAGTAATTGACTCTATACTTTGTTGAAAACATGTTCAAAGAAAAAGTCTTTATATGTAACTGGGGTAGAGTGGGGATCCACAGCCCCTTGATTTGAAGATCTTTCTACAGAAAATTAAACATATACCAGGAAAAGACCTACAAATCTCTAATGAAAATGTCATCTGGCCTTCTACTCCTTACAGTGGAGTCCACCAGTACACTCAGGACTTGTATCCAGTTTGAAAAAACTTACTTGTTAATATGAACAGACAATTAAAAGTTACTAAAAATTGGGGAAATCATCCTCCTTGAGAAAAGAGGACTGCACAAAGAGCAAAGAATATAGAAGCAACAGAATTAATGCAAAGAGCATAAGAAACTTCAAAGAAAATGTAATTAATATCCTCAGAGAAATAAAGGGAGATATTACAATCCATAAAACAAGAAAAATGCAATCATAAGAAAGTGCATTCAGAGAATAAGTGAGAGTTTTGGAAATTAAAAATATGATGACAAAAAAATTCTTAATTCAAAGTAAGTGCTTGACAATAAAGTCAAGAAAATTTCCCAGAAAGTAGGATAAAAAGATAAGCAGTGAGCAGTAGAAAAGAAAATTAGAATTATCAATCCAGGAGGCTGAACATCCCACTAATAAGAATTTCCAGAGAGATCAGAGAAAATAGAAAAGAGGACATTATCACACAAAAAGAATGCAAGAACATTTCCTAGAATGGAGTACACAAGTTCTCTCTGAGTGATCAGTAAAGAAAGAATTATAAAAGTCCGAAGTCCCAAACTAAAATATATCATTGTGAAATCTCAAAACAAACTATCAAAAATTACATTTAAAGGTATGGGGATATGCATGGCATTGGATTTCACCACTGGAACATAGGTGGCCAGGAAAATGGAGAAACTACCTCTGAATTCTAAGAGAAAATGTACACATGAGACATCTATAGCTCCACAGACTATAAAACAAATGTGAGCATAAAGTGGAAAAAATGTTTTAATGTGTCAAGTCTCAAAAAGGCAATTCCCACTCATTCACCATTTCTCAGGAAGCTGTTGGAGGAAGGGTTCCAACAGAGCAAAGAAGTATACCAAAGAATGACAAACCCACTGCAGGGGAGTGGAGGTGACTGCTGCAATGATGATAGCTGGTGGCTGTCCAGGAATACAGCTAAGGAGCTCATTTAGAAAGTAATTAGTTTTAGATAGGAAAAAGGAGGGAGGCACCAGGAGGCTCTAGGAGAAGAGTAGAATGGATAGAGTACTCGACAGGTTTGACAACATGGAAAATTGACCCAGCTCTACACCATTTAATAGAAGTGCTGTAAGGTGTGAGAAAATTTAGCCAAATGATAGAAAAAAAAAACACATAAATAGTGCTTTTCTGGTCACTGCTCCAATTATTTTACATATATGAAACTAAGTAAATGAAAAAAATAGGCAATTATTAACTCCAGAAAAAAACTAAAAATTTTGTAAGGAAGGCAGGGAAGGAGGGAGGGAGCAAGGGAGGGAGAGAGAGAGAGAGAGAGGAAGGAAGGAAGGAAGGAAGGAAGGAAG
>NW_023270415.1:75257510-75350150 GCF_011800145.1 Mirounga leonina | reverse complement strand
AGAAAGAAAGAAAGAAAGAAAGAAAGAAAGAAAGAGAAAAGAAAGAGAAAAAAGGAAGGGAGGGAGGGAGGAAGGAAGGAGGAAGGAAGGAAGAAAAGTAAGCATTGCACATTACTGGTTCAGCAGTGGACAGTGTTTATATAATTTTAGTAATAAAACACTTAATATAAATTTGAATTTAAAATGTGACATGACTATCTTGAGAGAATAAAAATAGCACAATTCCTCACTATAAGAGAAAAATCAGTAGAAAATGCATAAAATTTGACATAGTAAGTAAACATAAGATTTAGATTTATGAAGTTAACTACTAGAAGAAATGACTCAAAGAATTCAAAGTGGTGGCCTGTGGGGATGGGTATAGGTACGGGTTTTGACATACACTTTTTGGCACCCTGGTAGATACTGTTGGTCTTTTGCCCAGACCCCCTTTCCTGGGAAGTGTACCCGTCCTCTAGCTGCTGTAAGTGGTGGTTGCTAATACTCACAAATGCACCCTTTTCCAGAAAATTTCACTCAGCCAACAGAGGAGCAATCTGGAAGTTGTGACTTTGAGGACAGCCACTAGCCAATGACTGCCTGGTATGAAGTACAAAAGCCTGTTCCCCCTTTCCTCAAGGTGAGAAAACTTCAGGGTTCCAATCATCCTTCAGAGCCTCCTGTGGGATAAGACTGTGCTTATGCTTCAGCTGAAGCTACCCTTTGCTCAACTCCTTCCCCTGCCCTGTCCTGCTCCCTTCACTTTCTGACAGATTACTCCTGAGTGTACTCCCTCAATAAGTCACTTGCACAAAAACCCTTCTGTCACGCTCTGCTTCTAAGGAACCCAATCTCTGCAAGCTGGTGACAGTGGCTCTATGAATCCAAGGCTAGAGTTGGGTCACCTGCCAGCTTTTAACCAGCCATCACTTGTTTTAGGTGTCATATTGATAAATACTGAACTAAAGATTTCCCTTAATCCACTAGGCCTGCAGAAGTGGTCCGACCTCCTTTTTAAAAGACAGAGCCCCTACTTGGTTGACCACTCTTCTAAAATCTCGCTTGAGGCTGGTGTCTTTACAAGACAATGTTGGCCCTCCTCAAGACCTGTTCCCACCTTCACTCTTGGCCACTAGACCAAGAACTGGGATCACATTTCCTCTTGACTCTAGTGGATGGGATATGCTTCATACACTAAAAAGGAGAGGTATTATACACCAAAGGAGCTGCAAGACATGTTCATCCACTTAGCATGGAGAGAGAAATGTCCAGAGGAAGGATATACATACATTTATAGGCAAGAGCAGATGGTTTGGCTGGTTGGACAGGGGCCTAAAAGAAGCAATATTAGAAGACTGGGGATAAAGATGTCCAGAGATGAGGCATATGAATGGATCTATGGGAGAGAATCTTCATGAAGTATGTCACAGGTCCACTAGAGAGTACCCTGAAGAAGAAGCACTAAGCAACAGTGGGAGAGGATGGCTTGCCAGGACATGTCAACCAGCCTTTGCCTCCGGCCACCCCAGTTCCATGCAATGTGTGCACGAACAAAGGAGCCAGAGGCAGAGATGGAAGCATGAATGGGCCCAAAGCACAGGCTTCTTCTCCCCGAACCTGATCTAGCTACTGACACACTGGAAGTCTGAATTGCATAGAACAAAGATTCGTGCTGAGTCCTTGATATAACCTAGAACAGGCCACACAAACTCTTTTTTTTTTTAAAGATTTTATTTATTTATTTGAGACAGAGAGAATGAGAGACAGAGAGCACAAGAGGGAGGAGGGTCAGAGGGAGAAGCAGACCCCCTGCTGAGCAGGGAGCCCGATGCGGGACTCGATCCAGGGACTCCAGGATCATGACCCGAGCCGAAAGCAGTCGCTCAACCAACTAAGCCACCCAGGCACCCAGGCCACCCAAACTCTTGATAGTTGTTCACACCTCAGCCCCCTCCAGTCTGGAGAAATTTGTCCTACCTTTTATTCCACATGCATCATACAAGATGGACACATACGCTGAATATGAGCTTGTCTTTCATGCCATAAGGCCTTGGTTAGCATTGCTGTCTGAGAGTTCATGCTTGATTGATGACATGGGATCTCCTGCATAACACTGCCTCAGACCATGAGACACACCATGTAGCAGAGAAATTATGGTGCCCACATGACATGGAATCTAACAGACCACTGTATCCCATATACCACACCATCCAATCACTGCATGCCAGATATGCCAGTAGAATGGCCTCTTGAAGGAGGAGTGAAAGCACCAGCTTAAAGATGACACCATCTGAGGATGGGAGATACACTTAAACCAGTGGCCATTGCATGACATGTATCCCCAATAGTTCATCTATGTGGGCTGGAAATCAAGTGGAGGAAGTAAGAGTGGCCCCATTCAACATCACTCTCAGTGACCCACTTGGGGATTTGACTTCCAAACCCTGAAAATGTAGGCTCCATGGAACTAGAGGTTCCCCAAGTGGAGGAAGGGATACATGTAGCTGAGAACAGAGTAAGATTCTCCTAAAGCTAAAGTTATGGCTATTGCCTGGTCAGTTTGAGCCCCTTATAATAGTAGGTCAGGAGACTAGTATATTACCATACAAGTGGGGATCATTAGCCTTGAACTTCAGGAGGAGGAGGTAGTCATGCTGCTATAAGTTGGGAGCAGGGAGGAGTATAGATGAGTGTCTACATCACCCCACTGAGGAAGCCACTTGACCTAGCAGAAGTGATACCTGAGTGAGAGGGCTTCTAGAGGGGATAAAGAAGAGGTGATGAGTATAGATATGGCCTGGGTCCAATTGCAATGGGTGGGGTGGGGGGAACTATTGTCCATCCCATTGACCCTCCTTGTTGAAGTTTCTTCAGAAATTATGACCCATCAGAATGCTGGAAAAGCTGTTTGTGGATGAAATAAATTTATTGTGAAAAGCTAATATGTCTAGGCAGAGGAAACAAGGACTGGGATGGATGCTGGTAGTACTCTGCCAGATCTTCATCAATGGCCAGTGGCTAAAAGTCACATCCCTCTAGAGAGAATTACTCTCAGCTGGTAAGAGCTACTTCACCTGGAAATACCTGGGGGTGATACCGGTCCCACCAGCAGCAAGGGGCAGACGCCAGCCAAAGACTGACAAAGACAGAGATGCTTGCCTCTAGGAAGATCAGCTTTGGGGTACTTCCAACCTCTCCATGGGAGCAGACTGAGGCTAGACTCCAGCTGAAACCACCTGCCCAGCTCCTTTCCTGCTCCCTCCTGTTTCCCTCACTTTCTGGCAGTTTTTTCTGAAGGCCATTTCCTCAGTAAGTCAATGGCAGAAGAATCCCTTTCTCAGGCTCTGCCTCTAGAGTTCTAGGGAACTTGACCTAAATCAAGGACTATTTTACTTTTAAAACTGTCTATATGTAATACTTGGATAACAATATTTCACTTTTAAAAATACACGTTTCTGAAGAGCTAAAAAAAAAAATTCCCGTACTAGTTTCCTCGGGGTGCCATAACAAAATACCACAAAATAGGTGGCTTGAAACAATAGAAACATACAAATACCATATGATTTCACTCATATGTGGAATTTAAGAAACAAAACAAAGGAAAAAATGAGAAAACAAAAAACAGACACTTAACTATAGAGAACAAACTGGAAGATGCTGGAGGGGAGATGAGAGGGGGATGGGTGAAACAGGTGAAGGGGATTAAGAGTATGTTTATCATGATGAGCACTGAGTAATGTATAGAATGTTGAATTGCTATATTGCACACCTGAAACTAATATAACACTGGAATTTAATAAATAAATATTTTTTAAAAATAGAAACTTACTATCTCATAGCTCTGAAGGCCAGAAGTCTAAAATCAAGGTGTTGGCAGGGCCATACTCCTTCACCTCCAGGGAAAAACCCTACTTTGTTCTTTCCAGCTTCTGGTGGCTCCGGGAATTCCTTGGCTTGAGGCAGTATAATTCCAACCTCTATCTCTGTCTTCACATGACTGTCCTCCCTCTGTGTCTCTGTGTCTATGTCTACATTTTCTTCTTATAAGACACCAATCGGGGCACCAGGATGGCTCAGTTGGTTAAGCGTCTGACTCTTGATCTCAGCTCAGGTCTTGATCTGAGTCATGAGTTTAAGCCCCATGTTGGCCTCCTTACTTAAAACAAAAACAAAAACAAAAAACCACCAGTTGAATTGCATTAACACCTCTCTACTTCAGTACAACCTCATCTTTGTTTAATAATTACATCTACAAAGACTCCATTCCCTGAAGCGGGGGAAATCGGAGGGGTAGACGAACCATGAGAGACGATGGACTCTGAAAAACAAACAGGGTTCTAGAGGGGAGGGGGGTGGGAGGATGGGTTAGCCTGGTGGTGGGTATTGAGGAGGGCACGTTCTGCATGGAGCACTGGGTGTTGTGCACAAACAATGAATCATGGAACACTTCATCTAAAACTAATGATGTAATGTATGGGGATTAACATAAGAATAAAAAAAATTAAATAAAAAAAAAAAAAAAACACAAAGACTCCATTCCCGAGTAAGGTCACATTCTGTGTTACCAGTGGTTAGGATTTCAGTATATCTTTTGGGGGCACACAGTCCAACCCATAATGGTCCCCCCTAAAGGAAGGATACTCAGAATGGTTGTAGATGTCTTGCCAGCAACACTGACTATTAGAAGATCAGAGAGCATGTTCTAAATACTGAAGTCAATCCACTTCCAGCCTTTACCTAATCCCAGTAGGATACAAATTCATGTTCCCATATGCAAGAGCTCTACAAGTTCACCTACTTTTAGGACATAAAGAAGGAGATGTTCTAGCAATTTAAGGGAGTAATCAAGGAAGAGGAAAATGTAAAGTGCAGGAAAAGAAGCCCCCACCCATGTGAGGGTACAAGAATGTCCAGGATGGTGGCCATGCCACCTAGAAGGGAAACTGGTTCAGCCTGGATGGGAAGGCAGTGACTTTAATAAAAAGGACAATATTTGATTGGACGAGGCTATTGAAAAAAATGTATGGAGGAAAATTATAAAGAAGATATTGCAAGGTGAAGAAAAAGAATAATAACTATAAATTTTAGGAGAAAAGAAATAAGACAAAAACTATACAAAGAAAAGAAATAAAATCATAGTGTACTACCTGGCTCTAGAGAAAACTTTAAATAGTCATAATACTGCAAACCCTGTTAAAAAGTTAAATATATGGCATGATATAAATTTGCCAAAAGAATGTGTGTGTGTGTATATATATATATTATGTGTGTGTGTGTGTATATATATATATACACACACATAATATATACAAAATATATCTAATATATACATAAAATATATAAAGGGGTTAAATCTTAATTAATTATAGCAATACATCAATAGATACTATCTAAATATGTAATGCAAAAAGAGCAACATAAGCACATTCTTTAGTGATATAGAGACAAACACCAGAAGAAACAGTCCAAAGAGTTAAAAGTGCCTGTAAAAATCAGGACAGAGACAGGGAGAGCAGGTGATGGCTGCTCTATTATAAAAATGTTTTAGTCTACTTAATTTCTTAAATCCATCTGACCTATTCAGATTATTTGAAAGGTAATTCACAGACAACTACACAACCAGTAAGTGTCAATACTGGGATTGGAACCTGGAGCTACTTTATGCTTAAGTCTGACTCTTTCCTGTACACTTTGTTGCCTACTAATTAATAGGCACTATGACTTACCCTCAGGACATAGGGGTGAACAAAACTATCTCTTCCCTAATGGATCTCCCAGTCTGTATGAGAGCATGGAGACAAGATACTCATACATATAATTAAAATATAGCACAAGAAAGGCCAAATTGGAGGTATGTATAAAGCATTGGGATTTTATAAAGAAATAACCTTGAATGTAGCTTTGAAGACTTTCATGAGCTTTCCAGGAGAGATTGCCCAGGGCACGTGGGTAGTTCTACAGGACCAGAAAATAAATTCCTGTCTCCTAAGATTGTTTACCCCTAAGGGGACTCATTGGACATAGAGGCAGGTAATTCTGCTACTTCAGCTTCTTGGTAAATGGAAATACCAAAGGTCTAGAGCCTGGAGCACAATGGAATCCAAGGTGTAGGCTATGGCTAAGGAAAGAGCTTAGCAGTGTCCAAGACCTCAGGTGTTGGGGGTTGCTAAGACATACTGGTAATGGACATTTCGTAAAACCAAAGGAGGGGAGCTTTCTACACCAGGCTGCTCCCACACTGGACTGGAAGAGGAGGACAGGTCTGCTTTTTCAGGAGCAAGCTAGGAAGACGGGGAAATAGAGCTATAAACTCTCTGTAGGTAAATTCAGAAAGACGAGCAAAGGCTAGCCAAATGATGGATAATTCTCTCTAATAGGTATACGTATTCTGAAGCCAGAAAGCAACCATTAGAGCAGCGTGAAAAATGGAGTGTGGAACAGTGGGGAAGAATGTCAGCAAACAGAACCAGGTCAATGGAAATTTATAATCCAGCAGAACGAGAGTTAAGATGGCAGATAGATTTTATCCCATCCCAAAACTCACCATTTGGTCTGCAGTGCTTGGAACAAAGCCTTGAGAAAGATTGTAAAGGTGCTCTGGGCTTGCCAGGAAAGGGGTCTATGACCTATTAGCAATACCTGCTGCTGCTGACCACAAGGGGGAAATGCTGGTTTCAGACCCTCTCAGCAGGTGGATTCACCCCTTCCCAGGGATCAGTATTCCATGGTGATTGGAAATGTGTACTATAAAACACAGAAAATAAATGACTATTATATTCTTTTCACATGGCCAAGGTGCTTACTTGTGTTACCTTTACAAAATGAATGGGTCCTACTCAAACTCATTTAAAAAAAAAAATTGACATTTGGGTCAATTGTCATCCAGCTTTATGTATATGAATACCCTTTCAAACATAGGATCATGTTTCTGTGAGAAAACTGTAGAGTACATAGTTTTCATTCCATGGTTTGGGTTTATTAAGTCTCCATCCAGCTGAGGGGTTTCTTTTATTTATAACCTAGCAAATTGGTTCAGCTTTATTTAGAAGTTAAAGCAAATTGTTGAAAGGGCGATGGAGTGAATGTGCCTATAGGAAGACTGGACTGCTCACTAGCTCTGAATTTTGGATGAATGCAACATTTCTTTTTTTTATTTTTTTTTAATTTTTGAAGTATAGTTGACATAAGCTATTAAATTAGTTTCAGATGTACAACATACTGATTCAACAGTTCTAAACATTATGAAATGTCCATCACGATAAGTGTATTACAATATTACTGATCACATTCCCTGTGTTGTACTTTTTATCCCCATGATTTATTTATGTTATATGAAGTTTGTACCTCTTAAGCCCCTTCAATAAAATATCCCTTGAAATGCTGCTCTGAGAAGATGGAGACCAGTCAACCAAGGTTCCCAAGAAACAAGCTTTTGAGAACCCCCCACGCTCCCCCTCAAACACACTCACACACACACACACACACACACACACTCACACCAGAAAACACTTCAAACTGACACATCATTAAAACGAGCATTTGATTAATCAGGAGATTTGGTAATTTACTAAAGTGATCAACCATGGAATTGGGTTTCAGTGAATGGATTTTCACTGAGTTGAACTAGAGCCCCCTTTAAAGACTTTGAAGTTTACAGCGATCTTGGGTAGAAGTGGCCATTTTGCATAACGAGCTAGGAGGAAAATACCTTAAACTCTCACCCCATTTAGAAATAAAAAGTTAAAGAAATTTGTTGGGTTGAAATGGGATAGTCCCAGCCAAAGTCTTCTGACCGATAAGGACACCAAGGATTCTCCTTCTGAGGATGACAGCAGGAAGGACTAGACTAGCGTCCTGAACAAGAACCTGGAAAGGGGAAGAAGAGAGATGCTTGTCTGGGGCCACAGTAGAGCTACACATGGAAGCTACTCCAGATCTGTCACCACTGCTCACTTCCCCAACAACCGCCTCTGGCTCCCCTGGGGTGTTTGCCCAAGTGACTCCCATGGAGACCTGGACCAGTCAGGGAGTCATGAGGACAAGAGATACAAGTTCCTGTTGGCAGCACCTTCTGATGGTGACAGGAGAAGCAGATGGAGGTCCACCTTCCCAGATCTCCCTCTCCCTACAGTTCATGGGCAGACCTGGCCTCACGGATCAGTGCAGGGTTGATTCTGAAGACCTCATAAGGGACTCTGGACTTTCTGAGAAGTGTGGAGGATCTCATGCTTAATTCACTTGAAAACATAAGGGGTTGTATTTGCACTCCAGCTGGCAATACAAGCCAAACCTTTCCTGTGACAAATGAATATGCATAAGGTTTGTCCTGTGGGGATGTGCTATCTGTGACAGGCGAGCAGAGACACTCAATAGATTTCTGTTGTTTTGCTTTGGAAACATGAGCAGAAATGATAACTGAGTCCCTACACTTTGTTCCTACTGAGGACAGAAGATGGGACAGGAGAACTAGAGAATAATATGGTGAGATCCTTGGACTTTCAGGAAAAAAATATCTCAGTAGCAGAATGATAATACCCCTGCTGATATTTTGTCCTTTGCAAATGACCATCACAATTTTTGTCATATCTACGTATTATGCAACCTATACTATGATTTACTTAATGTATATTTTAATTGGCTCTTTTTTATCATTTAAAATCTTTTTATAAAAGCAATTTTATATTATGGTTTTATGTGCTGGTTATTATTTTTCTAATGTACATTAAAGTTGAAATGTCCATTCATGTAGCACCAAAGCTTATCTCAAATACCACCTTTGGCATGTGTCCCACACTGTGAGAAACTCTGGGACGACACAAAGGAAGTATCCTGGGAAATCGGATAGTCACGTGTTCAAATCCCCATCCCACTGGCAGACCACCTGTATGACATTATAAACTTGGCCTGTCTGGGGCTCAGTTCCCTCACCTGTATAATGAACATGATAGATGCCTATTGCCATTTCTGCCTGGTCCACTCTCGGGGAATGACTGTGTGCCTCCCCCTTCCTGCCACCCCAACCCACAGGAGGTTTGCAGCAGTCACGCAGTTGGTGCATGACCTTTCCCTCAGTTGCGGCTGGTCGCTCCCTTCCCCTGGGTGTTCGGAATTGGAACAGAGAAAAGGGTCTGTTGAGTTACTGAATGTGGGATGTGGTAGCTCAGGACAGCTGTGTTGTTACTATGTTTATTGCAGTGGGGTGCAGGGTAGGTGAAAGCGGGGGGGAGGGAGAGAGAGAAATAAGGCACACAAGGAGATGATCAAGAAGAGCAGAGATGGTGCAACAGGGAGAAAATGCGCTCAGCTTTGCAGGCTGTGGTTTGAGACCCTCCCTGGAGTTTGGTACCTCTCGCTCCTGGGCTGTATAGGACACTCGTTTATCTCCATAATAACCCCGCCCCATTTTCTGGGGTTTAAATTAGTTTGACTTCACTTCCTCAATGTGCATGCGCAGGAGATAAAGCTAACACATGGGGTCAATAACTCCCCATCCAGGTTCTTTGAGGATTCAGTGAGAAGATATACTCAAGGGGGCTCCGAGCAGGCTCTCGGGAAGGGACAGTTATTATTATCTCTGTGACATCTGTCAACCTTAAAAATAAAACAGCCAGTTATTATATCAGCAAAATGAGTTCACTCAGGACTAGAAGAACTGCAATTCAGGACAAGCAGACGATGGTGAACCATGGGCAAGGCCGAAGGGACAAAGGGAAGGTCAGCTTTTACTGGTTTAGGAGGAAATTGGGGAGGATTATTTTGAACAGAGGTTCACTGGAGCCGAACAAGAGCTGAGGTCGTGGTGGTATCTCAATGGCTGCCAGGGATGGTTAGCGCTTTGTTCCTGGGACGGGGGGGGGGAAGAATCTTCCTCCCCTTTCTCAAAGACCAGAGATAAAGCCTATGTGAACCACGCCCTCCCTTGTCAAGCTATTACTCATCTTCCTCCACCTGCAGGTGATGCAGAAGGCAAGGAGCCGTACCTGAGGTAGAGCGCCCCCTGCAGGGCTTCCCGGTACCGCACATCTTGGTCCCCCTCTACCCCTTTCCGACTTCGGACTCCAGAGAACCAAAGAGGAAACAGCTCTGGGAGGTGAGAGGAGATAGTAACGGGAGAGCAGGCGGTGGGTAAGAAAGCCGGGCCCCTGGCGAAGAGGCAGGTAGGATGTGTGAGAAAGCCATGATGAGAAGCCGCTAATGAGCCTCGCGGTACTATCAGACTGGAGGCGTGGAGCCTCCGTGCCTGCATCTGTCCGCAGTACACTTTCTAGAGGAAGCGCAGGGAGGGTGAGAAGAACGGGAAACCCAAAGACAAAGTCTGGCTCTAACACCCATCGGCTCTGTAGCCCCAGCATCCGGGCTCAGTTTGCTCATTGCGCAAACCGGGAAATTCCCACCCAGGCGCAGGATCTCGGTGAATGTGTGCGGAAAAGCCTGTGTGCGGATTGCTCCTTCTTGTCCTTGGTGCCCTAGCTCTAGTGTAACTTCCTCCGTGAAGCCCCCCGTTCCTGGTCACAGACCACATCGTAATTTGTAATTACAGATTAATTTGTTTGCTCACTTGTCTAGTGGGTGTTTCTCTCTGTCTCCCTGAACAGCTGTTTGGACATTCCTCTGCTTGCCCTCCCTTCAGGGCAGCATTTTCTGCCCTGCTTCCCCGTCGGCCCTGAAGTCTGGCTTCCTTCTTCTCCCTCCCTGACAGCGGCCGGGTGGAGACCCCAATGTGCCCTGGTCTGTCCCAGTTAGGACAGTGGTAGAAGGTCGGGGGGCAGGGGGAAGAGGCTGGATTTCTTTGCTTGGCCTCCCCTCTGGCTCACCCTCCGGAAGCTCTTCTCAGCACACAGTGTCCCTTGTCCTTCCCACGAGCTTAGTCCCGGAGCTGCCACCTAGGAGCAGAAGGATTTGCCTCACTCCACCAAAGGCTCTCTGGATACTTCCTCCCCAGAACCCACCAACACAAGCAAACCCCCTGGAGGAGGGGACTTCAACATGAATCCTACGGGCTTAGGAGGCTGAGCAAAAATGACCCAGCAAGGGCGCCTGGGTGGCTCAGTCGGTTAAGCGACTGCCTTCGGCTCAGGTCATGATCCTGGAGTCCCGGGATCGAGTCCCGCATCGGGCTCCCTGCTCGGCGGGGAGTCTGCTTCTCCCTCTGACCCTCCTCCCTCTCGTGCTCTCTGTCTCTCATTCTCTCTCTCTCGCAAATAAATAAATAAAATCTTAAAAAAAAAAAAATGACCCAGCAATGTGGGGACAGAGCAGGGAGGTATGGTCTTTCTCCTGCTCCATGTTGCCTCTCACTCACACCAGGCCTTGAAACCGGATCAAGACGTCACCGAACAGCACAGCATATTGGCCTGCATCAGCAACAGCCTGAGGGGTCTTCATATGCATTCACCCAGAGGCAGGCCCTGAAGCAAAGATTTGAGGGCAACTAGCTTCTTTGGGGAATGAAGGAAACCCGCGTAGGGCAGTAATTCGGGGGAGGGAAAGCACCGACTTTGAGAAAAGGGTGACCTGGCCATAACGTCACAGCTCACACCCAGATCAGTGTGGAGCCCATGTCCCCTCCCCAGGGTATGCCCTGGTGACCCAGCAGCCGCTTCCCAGAGTTCACAGAACAAGCCTCTCACAGTAGCTCGGCAAACTGCCGTGGGAGGGACAACCATGAGCTACATCCAGCCGTTTATACTTTTAAGTGAAATGGTTCTGAATCCATGGTGAAGTACACCTTTCCAATGGGGCTGTGAGCAGGGCTGGGCAGGGGGAGGGGTGGTGGGGCAGAGGACAGAGAACCTTGGAAGGGCTTAAGGAAGGTGCCAGTGAACTGGGAAGCAACCACCCACCTCCATCCTCTTCTATCTGCTTTCCTAGGAAATGTTTCCAGCCCATTTACAATATGCTCACCCCCATGATGCATCCAGCCCCACAGGAGATAAGGTGAAAATTCAGGTTCACAACATCCCAGACTCAGATAGGCAGTGAATGAAAATTCACATTTTGAATCAAGGAATTACCAAGTTTCTACAACAGTTCAAGAACTTTCCTAAACAAGAAAGATCAACCTGACCAAGCCCCAGTTTCCTAAGACCGAATGGCCTCAAGTTTATTTCTAGAGAGATCTCCAGTTTCCTGGAGCTACTGAGCACAAGCATTTCATAGCTCTGACTGAAGCTAAAAGTTTTTTTTTTCTTTTGTTATTGTTGTTTTTTAACAGATCATTTTTCCCCTGGTACACAGACATCTGGAGAATGGAAAAAGTCAGGAAGGTATTCTTAACTGATTCTTAATCATTTCCCCACAGAGCCTTTAACTTGCTTTACTTCCCCTGAAAATGGAGAGGGAAAAAAAAAAAAAAAACCTCTTTTTCTGAAAACTGTCTTGTCTCTAAAAATGTCATCTCCCTCATTTCCTTTTTCTCCCAGCTCCCTTTCAGTTCAGCAGCTGGGTGTCAGGAAGAAGGAACGAGATCTTTGGATTTTAGGGAAGCTCAGAGAAAGGGAGTGGGCGCATAGTAAACAGGGCTGGAGCAGAGAAGCCCAGCCGCTCCAGCCCCGGCTCTGCCCTTCTGGCCCCATGGCCGTCAGCAAGTCACTTAATTCTCAGATCCTTGCTTTTCTCATCTATAAAATGATGAAATGAATCTTCACCTTCAGAATGTTGCAAAGCTCCCTCACCCGGCCTCCCCGTGTCCCTTGTTCCCAGTCGTGAACCCAGAACCCCTTCTTCCAGGGCCTTGATAAAAAAGTGTTGAATGAAAAGCGACGATGTCTATGAACGTGAACTATTAAGGGCTGATGCCAAAAAGTGAACTTCAAAAGGTTTAAGAAGCAGTGAAGTTCAGACACTGGCTGAGTGTTCGAGTGAGAACAAAGTTGGCCAAAGTTGGCTCTGGCGGAACTAGGCACAGCATCCCTGCCTTTACTGCAGCTGGTTCGGGAGAACGGCTAGCGGCACCATTCCCCGTGGCTCCCTCCCCAGTGGACCTTTCAGCCTAGGAGGCCAGCACCGGCACGTGGCTCCAGTTATCACCCGAGTCGCCGGTTAGCTAATAACCAGGCGGATCTGGCCCCATCCCGGAGATTCTGACTCCAGCCGGCCCGGCTGGAGCCTGAGCACCTGAATTTCTGGTGACAGTTCCCAGCAGACTGACCTCTGAGCAGAGCCGGCCCAAGTCGTCCCGATCACCCCCTCCCTCTTGCCAGCCACAGGTGCAGGGGTGAGCCCAGGACCCAGTTCCGCCCACAGAGAAATGAAGGGGGCTGTGGGAAGCTTCCTCTTTCGTGGGAGAGAGCCATGGGAACCATCTTTCTTCTTTCTCTGAACAGTGTCTTGTCAGAATGCGACACCTGAAACTTGTGTAGCCATCTGGCTCCTGATGTAAAGATGGAGCCAACCCCGGGGAAAGCGGATGGAGAAGCAGTCAACACCTGGATCTTTCACGGCATCGTCATCAGCCCTAAACAGCCAGTGCAAGCCCACCTTAATGGGAGGGGATCCTGTGGCTCTGACTATTTGGGGGGAAAGTATGTCAGCCATGGTGGAGGCCTGGAGGCGCAGAGTTAAGAAGGAACCTGGTGCCCCTCCCCCCGGGGTGGGGGAGGGGCTGTCCCTCTTGCCTTGAGCAGAGGAGGTGGGGGGGAACCAGGTATGCACCGAAGGCCCCAAAAGCCAGCATGAGGAGAAAATCCTAACCAGCCAAGGAGGTGCCATTGAGGTTCTAGACTGGGCAAAGTCATGGTGAATGGGTGAGAAGGATGAGGAGAAAGAGAAAGAACTGATAGACTAATTATTATAGTAACCCTCGATGAGCACCTGTGGGTGTCGGGCAGTCCACTATCAGTATCATCTTTGGGGTCCGCCTGGAAACCCTAGTTGCCAGTGCATCACACCCATTAAGAAAATCCAAGTGTCCTGCCCTAGAAATCCCCGCCACCCCCCGTCGCCAGCTAGAAATTTTATATGCCTGGGGACTCTGCCATGACCTATACTCACCCAACTATAAACACCCAAACATTGTTAGGACCCATCATGACTGCTTGACAGAAATCCTCTTATTATTCCCCATAAAATGTCACCCCCCTGTCAGGAGACAGACCTTTCTCTCCGCCAATCCCTCCCTGCTTTTGAAGGAGCCAGGAACCAGGTGGCAGAATCTACATGCTCTCTCTTTAGGCAAGAAGATTTTTTCTCTTTGCTAAGTACTTGGAGGCAGCTGGGTATTTTCAGAGAGCAGAAAAAAGAGATGAAGGATGAAGACAAAATTGTAAAGGAGGAAGGGGGGTTAGGCACAGGGAACAGGGGAAAAGACCCTCAAGATGAATAATGACAAGTAATGTTTGTGTTAGAGGCAATTTCTGGGGCAGGCCCTGTACCAGACACCTGAAACTCACATGCCACGAACAGCTCGTATGCGGGACTATTGTCTTGCCTGCATTCCCCGTGGCATCCAGCATACATGGTGTAATGACCCTCCCGTGGCCAAGAAAGCCACACATGAGCTGGCCCTGCCGAGCTCTGCACAGCACCCTCCCTGGGCCATTTGTGCCCTCCTGCTCTGCACTGCAGGCCCACATAAATCTTCCCAGTTCCCTGTCGATGCCACACTGGGTGCAGACAGTCTTGGGGTATCTCCTACTCTGTGTGCACTGACGTTCTTCCTTACCCCCTCTGCCTCACATGCTCATTGCCAGGCCGGTATCGTCCTGATTTCCAGGTCTCACCGTAGATAATACTTCCTCCAGGAAGCCTTCCATAATGCCCCAAGCACCCCTCCTTGTTTCCTTGAGGCTGATCCCTGGATGTGTCTTATGTATTGTGTCATGTTTACCTCTGTGCTCATCGACTTCTCCATCCGGGACCACAAGCTCCTTGAGAACAATGTTTGGAAGCTGCCTGAGGCTCATCTTGGTGTGGAATTCCCCTCCCCCAAAAAAGCCTGAAATAAAGTCTGGGGTGCAGGAAGTTTGTTTAGGAGATGATTCCAGGAAGGAGGAATATGGATTCAGGGAGAATGAGACAAAGATAGGGGAAAGCCAATGTCGGGGTGCATTTCAAGGGTGTTGCTGTGGCAAACAGGAGCTGGATTTGAGGTGTTCAGAACTCCTTCCAGAACCTTCCCTCTGAGGGACATGGAGAAGGAGTGTTTACCCACCATTTTCTCTCCCTCACAACACCCTAAGGATGTCATCCCTAGCTAGCTTTAAAGGCTGTAGCACATCCCCATGACTTCCCAGAAGCTTTCACCTTGGACTGGGCACATGAGGCTTCTCTGGGTGTAGCCCCAGCCACCCATGGGCCCCCACCACAGCCCCCACCACAAACTCTTGTTTCACACAGAAGAGCCTGTCCTCTCTCTACACATCCTGCCATGCCCTCTGGACTCTGCCTCACCTTTCCTCCAGGAAAGCCTCACCCAGCTCCCGCTCCTGCCCAAGACCCACTCTGTCCTCCTGAGAAGCTTTCCCAGATCCCTAGTCCAATCTGGTTCTCAATCTTTGCTGCAAAGCAAAATCTCCTGGGGAGCTTTAAAAATAAAAATACTGACACTTGGGTCCCACCACCAGAAACACTGAATTAACTGATCTAGGATAGGACCTGGACATTACTGTTTTTTTAAAAGCTCCCCCGGTGATTTTAACATGCTGCCTGGGCTGGGACCTGTTTGTATTCCTCTGTTTTAATTACACTCCTCTGGGCTTCCTCTGTACTGTCCTTCCTGCTCAGTTTCCAGCCTCCCCACCCCATCCTTAAGGCCTGCACTCACCTGTCTTCCCCCAGGGAGCCCCCCCCCACAGCTTGGCTTGAACACCTGTGTAGTAGCTTTGGTCCCCCAGGCTGGGAGCTGCTCCCCTCATCCCCCCTCCTGCCCAACCTCTCTGAAGCCTTGTTTCCCAGCCACCTCTACACGTGGCCCTTGACTCAGTGCTGCCAAGATGATTAGATCCCTCAGCTACATCTTTCGTGGGCATTTTTCCTTCTTTTTCTGCTCTCCCAGACTCTGACACTTGGGCTTTCGAGCACTGAGCTCTTACAGTTATCAGGTCAACAGGTCCTGCTGTGCCGGAAAGCACTTGAGTGAAGTGTTGGAAAAGGAAATCGCTCCCCAGAAGCTGCCACCCCCACCCAGCTCCTTGCCTTGAAGAGGAAAGGCCACTACGGGGGCATGAGTCCGCGAGGGGCCCTCTTCTGGGCAGGGATCCTGCAGACCTCAGAGGCCAAGAGCTGCAGGACTCTCCGTTCAAAGCACATTCCAACCTTTGCACCCACTGCATTCTGCCCTTTAGACACCTTGCAATCCCTCTCTGCTCCAATGCCTGATGTCAACACCAGGTTCTATGCTGAGCCTGGCAGAAGCAAGTGGTTCCCCCTGGGAGTTGTGTGGTCCTGTCTCCTTACCATGGACAGTAGAATTTAGAGTTCTGTCTTGGCTTCATGACCCTGCTTCATACCTCCTTGCTGTGTCCACTTGAGCAAGTCACTGAACCTCTCTGAGTGTCTGTGTACTCAATCATTCTGTAGAGATCCTTGGCCCTGGCACAGAAGGCAGCTTTATTCTTCCCCATCAATGCCTCGACCCTGCTGGATTGAATCTCACTTCCCCAGTTTTGGAGAAGGAAGGACTCCAACTTTCCAGACTACTTTTAGGTGTTACCAAGTAGTTCCACTTTGCAGTTCTAAAACTTAGCAGTTCAACCTAATACCAAAGCCTAAAACTTCACCTTATTTAAAACCTCTTTTTGGGGCGCCTGGGTGGCTCAGTCATTAAGCGTCTGCCTTTGGCTCAGGTCATGATCCCAGGGTCCTGGGATCGAGCCCCGCATCGGGCTCCCTGCTTGGTGGGAAGCCTGCTTCTCCCTCTCCCCCTCCCCCTGCTTGGATTCCCTCTCTCACTGTGTCTCTCTCTGTCAAATAAATAAAATCTTTTAAAAAAAAAGTGTCTTTTAAAAAATAAATAAATAAATAAAAATAAAACCTCTTCTTGCCAGCATCCTCCTGTCCCGGGCTGAGATGCCCACTGCGGAGAAAGGGCTCGTGTTATCTCTCCTTCTCTCCTCCTCCTCCTTCCAGGCTGTCTCTGGGTCCTCCAGTGTGGGGTGGGAGGAGCGAGGGGACTCCACTGGGGAGAAGTGAAGGGCAGGAACTGTCCAATTCCTGGAGTTGTCATCCAACACTAGAGGTCCCATGTGCAGCTCTTTTGGGATTCCCATGGAAGTACATCCACTGGGGGCCTCTGACTGCAGTCCCCTAGCTTGGATGATACCATCTCTGGCTTGCGGCTTATAATGTCCCCTTAGCCCATGGCTTACAGCTGACCATCCCACACACTCTAGGCCTATGGCCAGACAGCTCATGGCTGGCTTCCCTGCCCTGCAGGCTCCATGTGTCACTCATCCCACACCCCAGTGCCACCCCTACCTCCCCACGAATGTCCCAGGCCAAGCACTCAGATACTCAGAAAAGCCCACCGTCCCTCAACCACACTGCCTACCCATGGGGAGGGCACCACACACCCCAGCATGCTGGCACTCTCCTCCGCAGAGAATGCCACCTTCCACCCTCTCCCTGTTGACCTCCTGCCAGGCTCTTTTATAGCCTCCAGGGGAGTGAAGGGCCAGGGCCTTTGGACTGACTTGAGGGCCAAGCCTTAGCAGTTCTTCCTGGGCTCTTCACCTTCATCGTTTAGAATCCGTGAACACTTAATGCCCTTTGTTCTCAACTTTGGAGTCTTGGCCAAAATCTAGGGAAGAAAAACACTGTTTAGGGAAGAAAAATACTGTTGAGGTTCCCATGAGGTGAGCCAGAACACAATGAACTCGTGGGGCCCCCGGCTTCTGTCCCTTCTCTGACCCCGCTGCAGCTGCAGCCTGATCCATACCGTGTGTTTGTCTCCCCAGCAGCTGCGGGAGGGCAGGCCTGTGCCCCCACCCCTGTATTCTCAGAACCCGGTGCCTTAGAAGCAACCATACAGCTCTGCTCAATGTACGAGTAATACAGTTCCCTGTACAATCAGGTAGCAGGTCTCACTTACATAGAAGGAACAGCTCCGGGTGCTGTGGAGTCTAACAATAAATGGAGATAATACTCCATCAAACGGTGCCATGACAATGCTAGAAACAGTCGTCTATTGACCGGGTGGATCTGCTAGCTTACGAAACTACATAACTCAGTCTTCACAAAGGGTGAGCTGAGCATTGTTAATGCCCCACTTTACAGATGAGTAAACTGCAGTACCTGGGGCTAAAGCATGAACTAAAACTTGCAGGAGTTATAAAAACAACAGTCGGAAAGAGCTCTGAGTTCAGGGATGTGAGGAACCGTCTCTCTGGAAAGCATTCAGAGAAGTCTTCTTGGAGGTGGTGACATGACAGGAGAGCTTTAAAAAGTGAGTGTGACTCTCCCAGCAGACAGGGGGAAGGAAGGCCAGGCGGGTGACAACAGGAATCCACTGCTCCTGTCAAGGGTGTAAAAGCAGACTGCAGGCTCCAGAACCAACCTTGAGATCTACATTGTCTAGATGTGAGTGATAAGCAATCCAAATGGGGTTTAGGCGCGTGGGGTTTGTCAAGGCGATGGGAACAACTGAGGATTTTGGGTGATCAGAGCTGTTTTCTGGGAGATTAATCTGCAGGTGCATGTTTCCTGAACTGACAGATAGGGACAGAAGGAGGCAAACCAATCGGGACATCCCTTCATTATTGAAGAGCAAGAGCTTGAAGAAGGCTTAAGAGTCATTGCTTCTAATGTTGCCTTGCACCCGACAGTCCTCTGAAGGGACACACAGCCTGATCCACAGCTGCATTTTCCAGAACTGAACACAGCACCAAGCAAGAAGGTGGGCATTGTGTTCATTCTGAGGCAGAGAGGAGGTATTGAGTGAAATCTTCCTTTCCAGAGTGAGAACTTAAGATCAGTGCTGACTAAGGAAAACAGGAGTAAAAAGACATTGCCTGGGAACACTGGACAAACCTGGAGGGCTGGGTTGTATCCAGAAGTGGGGAAGAAGAAAAACTCACTTGGCCATGAGTTTTTACTCCTCTGGACCTCAGTCTCCCCATCTGTCCAGCAGCGGGTGGTGGAGGAGGATTGGATAAGAGGTTCTCCAAGATCCCTTCTGCCTCCACTATTCTGGGATTTGAGGACAGCCCATCGTCTTCGCTCTCCACCCCTGCTGCTTCCCTGCAGTGCTAAACGGGGCCAAGAGTGAAGGCCCCACTGGCAAGCAGAGCCCCACAGGTCAGCAGCTGACTTCGGCACCTGCCCCCAGAGGCAGCCTTGCCGGGGAATATTCTGGGCCGGCATCGTGGCACCAGCCCCCTTTCTTCTCCCCGAACCAGGCTTTTATGAAAGTCCCTAACGAGCCCTGTGTTCTTATGCATTTTAGAAATCTCATCTAATAGGGGCTCGTGGAGTATAAATTAACCCCAAGGAGCAGAGCTGCATTAATCCCTGTGGTGATTATACATTAGCCAAAGAATTTCTTTGCCTATTTTAAGCAGCTGAACCCAGACTGTCTGGGGTGCTTTTCTACTTTGTCTCTGTTGCCAGCCATTCATTTAGATCATGCCATTTTCTGCGTCCTCTCCAGCCCCTCCCCACCCCCGCTGCCTTGTGGTGCGATGGAAAGGGTACAAGCTTGTATCTGCCACGCCCTGCCCCTCAGGCCCTTAGTCCCTCTGACATCCGGCAGCTTACTTCAGCTCCCTGAGTTCTGGCTGACTTTAACCTGTGATCATAACAGCAGTCTTCCAGGCTGTTTTGCGAGTTTAAGAAATAACATGCCCAGTGGGCCCTCACTCCCTGTTTGTCCTCTCCCCTCCCCCAGTGTTATCGCCTTGCTGGTGCTAATATGACCGAAGCTGAAGATGGCCAGTAAAGAAAGTCACTAAGAGTGGGAAAGACCCAGAAAAGTTTCAGCTTGTCATGGCTGAAAATAGAACTAATTAATATTCTGAATGCATTAATGAGGTCTTCGAAATCACAGAAAGAAAAAACTCTACTGTACATCCATCAAAGGTGTGTTGTACCTAGCTGAGGGTTTTCTGGGAAGGAAACCAGGCATGACTACCCACATTGCCCACCACTTCAAGCTTGAGTCATGCTATTTTCTAAATCAAAAATTATAATTATAGACTTGTCTTGCAAGCAGGCAGAGCCTTTCTTCTGAGAAGTTCGGAAACCTTGCTAGTCGGGGGCCAGCGGCTCACGGGGGATGATCTCACCTGGGGCCCTGGCTCCTGGGGGAGCACACACCCATTTCCCATGGCGAGCATGGAACCCCAGAGGCACGCAGGCACTAGTTTGTAGACTGGCCCCTAACTCAGTGCCTGATGTGACTCTAGTTCACTGCACAGCACTTTGCCGTTCACAAAACCCTTAGGCAAATTGTCTCTCCTGTGGAAATCTCAACAGTCTGAAGGAGAGGAACACCATGCCTGCTTGACACCTGAGGACCCTGACGTCGGGCAGAGTTATGTAGGAGGGACGCCCCTGAAATTCACGAAGGCTCTCTCTCTGCACCACTGCAGACGGTTATGGTCAAATGAGATCCTGGATCGTCCCCACCTGCTCCATCTCCGAATGTCACCTAGCCCCCCTCTCCTGGAAGCCCCTTGGAGACCTGGAGCTTTGACGCTGCTCTAACAGAGAAGACTCTTTCTCGAGTGTAAAGTCCTTGTTCCATCCATCATTACTGCTTGGTAACATTATGATAATCATTACGTTGTTGGACACTTATCACATTCTATACTTACTTCTCGAGACAAGCCTGTGAGTCAAGCACATTATTATCCCTGATTTACAGACGAGGAAACTGAGGCTTAGAAAGAGAAAGTGACTTGAAGCCAGGTCTCTGGCAGCAGGAAGCGGCAAATCTGGGAATCAACACTGGATGTGACACCAGATCCCTCCATGCAATGTGCTTGCCTATTTATGCATTTGCTCAACAAACCCTTGGGCGCTGCTGATACTGGGGTGGACAGACGTGTGGTTCTGGGACTGCTGCTCCCTGTCTTGCCATCACTCATCTGATCCAATCACCCCTGTGTAGATGCAACACACACAGGAACAGGTGCCCTTCCTGCAGCAAGTGCACTGATGCCCCCGAAGACTTGATTCTGCTTGGTTTCCGAACTTTGGGAGTATTCTTTACCTTTGCCCTGATTCCTCTTTAGTGAAAAGGGCATCTTCTCTGACCACCAGCCACCCACCCAAAACTAAGAGGCTTTACCTGGGACAATGAGAAAAAAGCAGCAAGATGGAATTCACACATCCTGGATCCCATTTTCCTCAAGGTCCAACCTCCCATCCATGGGTCCCTGAGCCAGTCATTTGGTTTCTCTCTACCTTGACACCCTCATCTGTAAAAGAAAAGTTGGATTAAGAACTGGATTTGAGGGGTGCCTGGGTGGCTCAGTCATTAAGCGTCTGCCTTCTGCTCAGGTCATGATCCCTTGGTCCTGGGATCGAGCCCCTCATTGGACTCCCTGCTCGGCAGGAAGCCTACTTCTCCCTCTCCCACTCCCTCTGCTTGTGTTCCTGCTCTCACTATCTCTCTCTCTGTGTCAAATAAATAAATAAAATCTTAAAAAAAAAAAAAAACTGGATTTGATGAGACCAAACACACAAATCCTTTTGAAAAACCAGGAACCCATTTTTAATTTGGTTTTTTTTTAATTGTGGTAATGTAATAACATAAAATTCACCATTTTCACCATTTTTAAGTGTACAATTCAGTGGCATTAAGTATATTCACAACATTGTACAACCATTGCTACCATCCATTTCCAGAATTTTCATCATCCCAAACAGAAAATCCGTACCCATTAAACACTGATCCTCTCCCTTGGCCCCAGGCCCTGGAGACAGCCATTTTGCTTCCTGGCTTGTGAATTTGACCAGAGACACACAGAAGTGGAATCCTACAGTGTTTGTCCTTTTGTGTCTGGCTTCTTTCACTTAGTGTAGCCAAAAAGCATGTTTTAAAGCAAAGGTCACCCATCACACCCAGCCCAGGCATGGGACAGGGCCTTTGCCTCGAGAAGCGTTTCCAAGCCTCATCTCTTCTATGCCTGCCAACGGCATTACCTCCACTTAGCCAAGGAGTAAAATGAGATGAGGCAAGTTTAAGGAATTTGGCCAAGATCACTCAGATAGTGACCAAGCCTGATCTTCTGTCCACAGATCTTTGACTCAAGTTCAAGAGTCTTTCTAACTCACTTGTGAGGTTTGAAATGTGATAAAACCCCAGTTAGCTGATAAAGCCCCCCTACACATTGACCACAGACCCGGACAGGGTTACTTTAGATTCTCATCAAGGGGCCCTGGCAGAGGAGAAAGTGCTAAGCCCTCTCCCCTCCCTACTCGCCCACCTGTTATTTCATCGGAAAAGACTGAGGTCCAGGAAGACCCATCCAGCCCTCCCTGCCACATCTGAACCAAGTCACTGAGGCTCCCATATTTCAACTTCGCCATCACTAAAAGGGTTGAATGAAACTTGCTTTACCTGCATTTCCAAAGGTTGGTGAACCTGCAGGTATAAAAGACATTGGAAATTGTAGGCAGTTATTATTTGGCGTGATGTGGTGGGAAGACCATGGGGGTGTCAGAGCCCCAGCGGGCCACTCTCCGGTCAGATGACCTCCCCGGGCTTCACCTTCTTCAAGCACGTATGAAGCCCCTGGATGTGCCAGGCACTGTGCCAGATGCAGGGGGACCAGGGTGTAGGGAAGATATACCCACATGCTCACAGTAATTAAAACCTTGTGGGGTGAAGGGAAGATTTAAGACAGACAGGGCAAGCGCTCAGTTCAGCATGTGGCAGATGGTAAGCACCCAATATTTCACAGCGTTTTCCATAATGTATTCATTCAGCAAACATCGTTTGAGTAACCACCATGGGATTAGGCAGGGCTTCTCAACCTTGGCACTGTTGACATTGGGGCCGCATAATCCTTTGTTGTGGGCGGGCTGGGGGTACTGCCCTGTGCGCTGTAGGACCAGACACATCCCTGCGCTCCCCACTAGATGCCAGTACCACCTCCCCCACCCCAGTTCTAACCCAGAAGATGTTTCCCAAAATTACCCAGTGTCCCCATTAAGAAGCTCTGGTTTAATTATATGTCAGATTCTGAGATGCAGAGATGGATGGGACAGGCCTGTCCCAGGAGCTCCCTGGTTTAGGGGCACAGACGGGACGATGGATACTTCCATTAGGCAGGTGTGCGCCAGGAAGTGACCAGCATTTGGGAGCATCTGCTGTTAGACATGTGTTTTCATTGGCCTAATGTGGACAACTGGCAAGCAGTGGAATTAGGCAGGAGAGGACGTGGGCCTGTGTCCCGCAGTGGCAGTGTAGATGGACAGGCAGGTGGGGCTGGAGAAAGATCCAGAGCAGCCTGGTGAGGAAAGAGGGGTGACAGGCTGCAGGGGAGGGAATAGATGCTGGGGCCGGCCAAGCAGGACTTGACCAGGACAAAGGGTGGGAGACAAGGCTGTGGTTGTGGTGATCACTGTGAACAGGATCCATACAGGCCTGTGGCCTGTGACCCATGACCCAGGCACCTGCTCCCCCAGCCCCTTTCTGCCACCCGGAGGCTCAGCTCTCCTGCTCCTTCCTCTTCCTTCCCTCCTTCCACAGGTCTCTCCAAAGGGGAGAAAAGAGAAAGCCAAAGTTCTTTCTAGGTCCCAGGAAGCTTAAGCCCGGGGCCCTCCCTGCTCCACGTCCTCCCACCAGGAAGGCTCTCAGAGCCTCCCAGCTAAAGGGTGTGGGGGCCGCTGAGTGGGACACGGTGACTCACACTGAGCAGATAATGAGCTCTGGTGACAAGGGACCGAGCATCAAAGGGAGAAGTGCCACCTGTCCCAGTGCTCGGGCTGGGCCTGCGGGGTTCCTCCGTGGGATGGCTGCTGAATGAGTCTGACAGCTTCCCGGGCATCCCCCTCTCACCACCCCCCCCACGCCCCCACCCAGGAGGTCTTGCTCTTTTAAATGTGCATTTTGCAGTTAAAACAGTTAAGCAAAGGGCCCTGGAGGCTTCATTCTTGACTGTAGGCTGTCTTACCCTCCCTTTAAGCCCAGGCTTGAGCCAGGTCTCTGCACTGGAAATAGCCAAATGTGCATTTCCTGGGCCCATGTGGCCACTACGGACAACCCACTCCCACCACAGAGCTTCCGTGGTCGTTAAAAATCAGTCATGTATAACTGCTCGGGTTCCAGCAACCACAGCGAGGTGAGATGCACATTCTCTAAAGTGGTGTCCTTGCAGCTCATAACTTAAAATCCCAGGTTAGTAGGACTGCGGTGTTGGTGAGACTACAAAGCAAAGAGAATAGACCAAGTGATAGGAAAGCAAGACCTGAGACAGAGGGACAATGTGGCCACAAACAGCACATGTCCCGCCTGCCCTGGGACATCCCTATAAAATAATGAAGGTATGCATCAGTCAGGCCTCTGACGGGGAAGCCACGGCATGTGCAAGCTGGAGGACACATGAGGGTTTAATAACACAACTATATGTGGGAAGAAAACCAGTAAAGGATAGTGCAGAACCTAAAGGCTAATGAAAGCAGGGCGTGGTTACCACCCCCAGGTCCAAAGAGGCAAAGAGGGCAGAAGTTACTGGAATCCAGCGAGAGTAGTTACATGGAGAGGGTTTCCCAACAGAGCTGAGGGCAAACGCAACAGGGAAAGCCCCTGGGCAATGAGTGCCCAACCTCACTATCCTCCCGCCCTTGAATTTCCCACCTGAGCTCCCTCCTGGCCAAGTTCCACTCTACAACAAAGGGTAAAGAGCATATTGAGGTGGTCCACACCGGCAGCCTCACCACCTTCCATAATGCTCATTGTCTGGACATCACTGTTTAGCAGTTCATTGCAGCAGGCAGATGGGAGGGTAGGGAAAGGATGAGGGGATAGAGAAGGGTAATGAGTCCTCTCCCCGTACCCCAACCGGGTACTTAGAGATGAGGAAACAATGTTGATGTCTTCAGTAAAGACGTTCTGGTGGCCTCCCTGGCATCCATTTTCCCCTCCCTCTTTATGGCAGCTCCAAGGAAGCTGACTCCAGCTCCAGGTATGGAAGATGTAAGCTAGGCTAAGCCAATTAGAACACCCCCCTCCCCCCCCGAGACAGGCTAGGCATTTGACTATATGACTTTTCCTTGGAATTCTGGGAAATGAGCATCCTGCTTTCCTGCTGGGGGTACGTAAGGAAGAATGGAAGCCCACAGATGTGGGAGCATCCACTGTGGGGCCAAGAAAAGAGCCAACATAAGATGACACAATCACCACTGAAGGCAGAGTGAAGATATATAATGAGGCCAAGTCCTCAGGCACTTTTCACACTTTCTGTCCCTGGATCTTCAGAAGAACTGATACTATCTCCCATTGTATAGATGAAGAAATTAAAGCTCTGTTTTCCAAAGTCACCCAGCCAGTAACTGATGGAGCTAAGACTTGAACCCAAAGCCTCTCGAGCTAGATCCAACACTGCTTCTTTCTCTGGCTTCTCTATACAGCTCTGGCAAGACAAAGCTGGGAAAAGGCCACCAGCTAACCACATTTTCATCACACCCTACGTCGATATTTATTGGAAGTGCAGAATATGAAGGCTTCAGTTAATGAAATTAGATTCGTCCCCACATTCATCATCTCTTCTGCATCTGCAACCTCCAAATTGAATCTGGGATGGAGTGGCAGAATTTATCAGCACTGGGATAATTCAATGAACAACGCAGTGGGGTTTCTTAACAGTCTATGCAGGCCGAGTATCACAGTGATTGGGGGATATACTGCCATCTTCCTAAAGTTGGGAATTAAATCTTTTTAACCATGACTGTATGGCCTAAATTCAGCAAAACCCAGTGAGATGACACTCAAATAGCTCTTAATCATGAGCCATGCCCCCAGAACCCCTCCCACCCTTTCTTCTCCCCTTTGTCCCCCCTTGCCATCCTCCCTTCTTCTCAGCCTCCATTCTTAACCTGGGAGCAAGTATAGTCTTCAAGCCATTCACTATTGAGGTGGCTGAAATAAGCACCTAAAATAAGGTCGATGAAGAGGAAGAAATGGTGAAGGAAGTGTGAAGGAAGGGAACAGAAGTTAATGGATCATGTGCTCTAGGATATACACCATTAGAGGCATGAGCTTCCATACATTCTCTCATATAGAGTGCCCCACCACCACCACCCATTAGCAATGATCTTTCTGGAGCTGCCAGGATAAGAAAGAGATGAGAGAGACGTAAGGGAGTAACAGGCTTGCTCTCTTGGCCCCTTGGCCCAAAATGGCCGAGAGAAGTTCAGCTGAGAGACAGAAACTGTCAATAAGCTTTCAGGCAAACCGAGCTCCCCTAGTGCCCTCTACACCTTTCCTATCCACTATATATTCTGTGTTTATAAGTCACTTTTCTTCTACCAAGGCCTAAATGCCAACAATATTCTTCAGGTTTAATTTATTCATTTAGTCAACATTCACTCAGTAAATGTTGAGTGCCTACTGGGTACCAGACATTATTGTAGGCATTATCAATATAGCAGTTTGCAAAAATAAATAAATAAATAAGAAGAAATCCTGCTGGAGCTTACATTCTGGTTGGTGGAAACAGACATTAAACACAATAATAAGTAGAAATATAATATTTTAGGCAGTGTTACATTTTATGGAGAAAAATAAAGCAATGAAGGGAAGGTAGGAGAATTGGAGGGGAGTGGCATGTAATCTTAAATAGAACACTCAGGAAAGGCCTCACCAAAAATACAACATTTGAGTAATGACTTAAAATGAAGGAGCAAATCCTGCAAAAATCTGAAAAACAGCATTTTGAGTAGAGGAAACAGGATGCGCATAGGTCCTGAGGTCTGAGCATGTGTGTGGGTTGAAGAAACATCAGGATCTCACTGTGGGCAAAGTGCAGTTACTGGGAGAAGGGGTGGGAGTAGAGACTGGGTCAGAAAAGTAACAAGAGGGCAGATCATGTTGGCCTCATAGGCTTTTCTTGGTTTTTACTCTGCGAGGGTTGGAAAACAACTGATGCCTTTTGTGCAGGAGAATGGCGTAATCAGACTTGCGTTTTAGCCAGATATTTCTTATTGTTGAGTTAAAAATAGACTGTCAGAGAGGACAGGTGGAAGCAAGGGTACAAGCTGGGAGCTGTATATTAATCCAGGCAGTTTCCTGGGAGATTTGGAACCCGGCCGTGCCATTTCCACAGTGTTTTTGGGATTTGCTGCTGCTTCCTCTGCAAGGCTCTATCACAGTCCAGGCCCTTGTCATCACTAGACTTTGCTATTACAACAGCTTCTTAACTGATCCCTCTGTCTCTAGTCTGGTCCCCTGAGTTGGGTAGGAGAGGCCCTGCTGTGGCCACAGATGAAGGCTGGAATATCGGTAACCTGACCCAGTAAATGAGTGTTCTCACTTATACCATCATCTGATGTGAATCGGCTGGCTTTTTCCATCTTCTGTCTGTGTCCTCTGAAACACATGGCCTCCAAGCTCTTCATAGAAGAGGAAGAAAGAGGATTTTAGAACTGTAACTCTTAGAAGTGACTTACACTCTGCCCACATCTTTTTAGCCAGAACCCCATTATATGGCCCTAACCTTAACTTCAGAGAAGGCTAGGAAGTGTAGAACAGCTCATGAATATTTGATGCGCATCAATGTTCTGTCACACATTCTTCCATCCTCGTGCTCCTTCTAAAGCATAAACATCACCATGTCCCTCTCATGTTCACAACTTGGCGATGAACCCCAATCCCATCACAATGTGTCATCATATAATTGGTAGTTCTTCCAGGAGTTTTCCCTCTTCCATCCAAAAAATATTTTCTTTTGTAAACATTCTTACCTAATCTATCTTTATCCTTTTCCTTCAGCCAATAAAACCATTACGTTTTTAAACTTTAATGCGTTCTTAGGATCTTTATTTTTTATTAATTAATTATTAGGTATTTTTAAGGAATCTGGGTCTTAAAACAGATAGATGGTGGTTCATTAACCACATTTTTAAAGAAGTGCTATAAGCCAACCATCAATATCCACTTTAGTAAACAAGGAATCAAGGCTCAGAAAACTCAGATGGAGAGTGGGTACCAAAATCTAGATTCAAATTCAGACTTGTTTGTCTCAAAAACCAGTAATGCTTTAAAGAAATTCAAGGATGATATTATAACCCATTATGGGAATAAGGATTTAACAACAATCATGGAATTATGATTGCCTTTGAGTTCACGCATTCTTTTCATGCTTTCCCAGCCTATGGTGGCTTCTGTCAGATCCAAACTCCTAGACCTAACTGGTGTCTCAGAGACATGATGGGAAGCTACATATAGTAGAGATGCTCAACAGCTCTCCACTGTCCACCAGTCCCACTGAGATTTTTACTCTCAAGGTTTCAGATGCAATACCTCTTAAAGGGTCCTTTTTAATCATTTGTTTATGCATCTGTCTTCCCTCATAGACTATGAGCTCCTCTGTGTCAAGAGTCAAGTCTTATTCATCTCTTCATCCACAGCATAATTGCATCTGAATGAGTCTGCGCCTGACTTATAAAGGGTCTACAGCATAATAAATGAAAGGACCTATTGATCCAAGCACTTTGTCAGACCCAAAGATGCAGTGAAAAATGAACCACATCCCTGCTCTTAAACAGCTCATGGTTGGGTCCAGTGGCTTCATGAATGGCCAATAGAATGCCAACAATACCACATCCCTCCCTCCATGCCTTCATTCCCAGACCCTTACATACAGACTTGCATCTAATACTCCAGAAAGCAGGAAGCTACATCCGTAGAAACTCAAATATGACCACTGTAAGCACTGATCTTTGACTCAGGGAATCTGTGGTCCTTCCACTACCGTGGCACTTCCAGCAGTCTACCACCATAATCCCAGTTTTTCCATATATAAAAAGATAGAGTTGGACCAAAGAAAATCTGAGGCTTCTTCCAGCTCCAAAATTCTATGCAGACCCATTGAATGTCATGCAGAGGCCACCGTATTAATTCAAACCAAGAGAAGAAATTCTTCTAAGTATAGAATTATTTATCATTTGCAGGAAGAACTGAGCAGAACTCAAGCTGTTCAAGTTTCCTTCTTTTTGGCCAAGCACAATTTCCTTGCAAAAGTTTTGGGTGGGATTTTTTTAAGCTTCCAAAGAGGCTCTAAAGACTTTTTGGACATTGATCTGTACTTTTATACCATATGGTTTGAATTTAGTAGGAAGAAATCAGGAACAGACAGAACGAGCCACTTATGCCAAGGACCCAGTAATTTAGAAAGTTCCAAGAAAATGGATGGTTCAAAATTGCCAAAAAAACAATTGGGGGCATAATGGGCATATCCAAGGAGGCAAAGGAGAATAAATGTTCCAAAAGCCTGAAGTATCAGATTTTCTGCAAAACAAACCCTTCACAATTTAGTGGCTTAAATCAACAACCACTTATTTTTCTCATTACTCTGTGGGCCAGCAGATTGGGTCAGGGTACCTGGATGGTTTCTCTGGCCTTGGCCAGACTCTCTCATCTTCAGGGGTTTGGCTGCAATGGCTCATCTTAGTTGTACATGGCCTGTCATAGACCAGGAGTGTGCCTGGAGTCCAGGAGTGTCCAGATGTTGGTAACAGGGATCCCAAGAGAGTATGTGTCAATGAACAGATGTTTTTCAAGTGTCTTGGTACTATTTTCCCATTGGCCAAACGCATCATTTGGCCACTCCAGATACAAGGGACAGAGAAGGATCTCCACTTCTTGATGGGAGGAGCTTTAAAAAGTGATATAAATATGAAGATACAGAGAAGGGACATTTTTGTGGCCAGTGTTACAGTATACCACACTTAGACACATGGGAATTAGTTTAAATTCACTGAGATTTCATTGTCAAAAGTGAAGACTGCGTCATGGAGTGGGGAGAGGATAGCAGAAGAAATAGGGGGCTAACAAAACATGACCACTGGTTTCACGAACTTAAAGAGATATCATGGATAAGAAGAATTACATATGTTCTGAATAGGTGCAGCTGAACTATATAGTTAATGGCACAAGTCACATGATACAAAAGGAACAACATTTGAACAATTTGAGCTTCCCATTATAGGTAAAGAAGAAGGGAACAAACACTGAGCACCTATTGCAAATCAGATATTATAACATTTTCCATTTAATGCTCTCAAAAATCCATCCCCTTCCATATTTTAGAGAAGAGGAAGGAAGTCTTAGAGGAGTTGAATGATTTTGATCAAACTCACAGAACTAAGAAATGGCAGATTAGGATTTGAACCCAGATCTCTGACACCAAAATCCATGTCTTTTGACACTATGTCATGCTCCTTCTAGGCTCTTTCGGGATCGAAGGGATAGAGGCACACCCAGGTTCAGTATGAAAATATTTGTTGTAAGGAAAAATGAGTAAGTGGCAGTGCAGGGAAATGTCTCTGAAGCCCCCCTACTCCCTCACCCACTGGCTGCCTCTCTAGCCTCTTGCCTGGTTTTCCTTGCCCCCCGACCCCTAGAAATCAGGGACCCCAATCTCACGAAGATGTGCCATTTTATGGGCTTGCAAATGCATTCATTTAGGTTCATTTACAAGGCTGGGACTTTCCCTGCAATGGTTGCATTATTAAGAATGTCCTGCAAATCAAGATGTCATAACAAGAGCTACTATTTCCTTAGCACTTTGTATACTGCTCCTGATCCTCACCGAATGCCCACTAAATCAGTACAATTACTACCATTTTACAGATTTTAAAAACTGAAGCTCAGGATTCAAATCCAGGCCAAACAAGACCAAAGTAAGTTCTTTTCCACAAAACTACACTCTTGAAGGATTTGATGTTGGAAGCCTCCCAGAGAATATGAAAGTGGGTGGTAGAGATAGTTTCTATTGAGTGGGCTTTCCTTAAATTATACCACATTCTACCAGATTTGATGCATGAGAAATTCTGGTCTTTTACAAATGAATTAAATCTGATCATTTTGCCATTAACTTTAAAAGGCTTTTGCAGATTCTTAAAACTTTCCTTATTATAGAAAATTTCAAACACATGTAAAAATAAAGCAAATAGCATGATGAACCCCCATGTACCCATCACCCAGCTCCAATAATTTTTGACATATGGTCAATCTTATTTCTTGGCAGATTTCTAAGAGATGAATCCCAAACCTAGGGTTGATAATGAGCTGCTTCAGCTTTCCCAAAATTAATAGCCAAGGAGTGTTGGAGCAGGAAGACCCCCCAGCATCATTTGGGATGAGCCCCTCATTTTTAAGGGAGAAGGCTAGGATCAAGAGAGGACCTGCTCAAAGTCACGCACTGAGGGAATAGAAAAGAAAGAATTAGAACCAGGATCTCCTGGCTCCAAGCTCAGAGCCCTTTCCCCACAGACTGGCCTCTCCAAGACATCAGAATGCTTGCTTGGTGCCTAACCCCTAAACAGCCACTGACACCTCCAGAGGAGAAAGAGGAGGTCAATGTGGATTGATTTGGCCTCTATCCAGCAGGCTCAATGGACTTTGTCAGCCATGCCCTCCTCTGACCTTCTTACTCTTTCAAGGATAATTAACCAGCCAAATGGGTTCCTTATGCTGAGCCTTGGCATCCAAATAATCACAATGCACCCCCTCCCAATTGCTGGTGACCAAATCACTCTTATGAGGTCCCACTCGGTCCTCCAATGTCATGTCCTTCATCACTTGGCTTTTCTTACTTAAGAACTTGGTGCCTCACCAAGATGGCCAGGCTTGTGAGGAGGCAACAGACTTTGCAGACATTCCTCTGCCACTTGGTTCCAGTGGCATATTTCCTGGTAAGAAATGACCTCCTCCCTGGAGTTAATGCAAATTAATAGGAGATTATGTAGTGCATAGGCATGATGCAGAATGATCATTCTCAAATTGGGAACCCCTGGATATATATGGTGGCTTGCTAGGGGCATCCTGGAAGCCATGGGATAAATATCTTCTAGATGAGAATATCCCATTTTCACAGCAAATACCAAAGCTGGAATGTCTTGAGTGTGAATCCTGTGGCAGACACTGTGATTAGTGCTTTACATGCATTAATTCATCTACTCCTCCCTCTAACCCTAGAGGTACATATTATTGTTTTCCCCAGTGGGAAGCAACTGTGGCACAGAGAGATTAAGTAAATTTTTGAAAGTCATACCACTATTAAGCAGCAGGGACTATTAATCAGAATAATAGGGCTTAATGGGGCACCTGGGTGGCTCAGTCAGGTAAGCCTCTGATTCTTGGTTTTGGCTCAGGCTGTGATCTCAGGGTCATGGCATCGAAAACCACGTCAGGCTCCGTGCTCTGCACTCAGCATGGAGTCTGCTTGGGATTCTCTCCCTTTCCTTCTCTCTCCCTCTCTGCCTCTCTCCCCACTCCCAAGTGCTCTCTCTCGCATTCTCTCTCTCAAATAAATTAATTAAATTAAATAAAGAATAATAGGGCTTAAGATACTGTCTAAACTCCAGAAAGGAGTTGTCACATTTATAGGGTTGTTATTGAAGCCAAAATTATGTGAGGTGACCATGGCAAAGTATGGGCCAGTATATATTCAAGTCCTTAACTGGTAGTCCAGTTGGAAAATGCTAAAGGAATTTAAGAAAGTAAAAAAAGCAATAAATTTATCAGAGAGGACTTCAAGTGGGACAGAATATTTGGAGAGTAACTACATTTACAAAATATTTTTTTCAACTCCTCTCTCCTCATCCTGACAATGGCCTTAATGTGGAAATTATCACAACCCCATTTGACAGATGAAGAAACCAAGGTTCATAAGGGGTATGTGACTTGCTAAGAACCTGAACAGGCATTGGGACTGACTCCAAATCCTGAACTTTTCTAGTCCATCCCAATAGAGCTCATTGTGAACCTGAGGGTATGTTCCCACTTCTCAGCAAGGTGTCTCAATTCTGGGCCCACGGAAGGAGGTGACCATACATCCTTCTTTGCCCAGGACAGTCCCAGTTTATACCTGTGACCTAGTACCATTTGTAATAGTGCCCTCTTTTGTTTTCAAAAAGTTCTGTTCCTGTTCAGATGAAAAAATTATAAATTTGCCCTAACTCTGAACAACACTTTGCTAGCACCTGGACCTGTATGGTGCAGCAAAATACCTACAAACTTCCTGCCTCCCAGGGACACTGCCGGAGAGGCCTTACTGAACAGTATGAGCCACAGATGAGACTAAATTTAGGACAACGTCCAGAGAGACTTTCTAGCTTATTCCTCCCCCTCTCAACTCCAGTCCCAACTGACTGTGACAGAAGTGACTGTTCTCTGAATGGAAGGTGCAGGAAGAAGGGAAATAGGAAATAAGGAGAAGAAAAACCACAAAGGGCTATTTGTCCTGTCCTGACTGCACACCTGAATTCATTAAATATCTGGGAGTTAAGATTCTTATGGCTAATCGCCCAGTCCCTCTCTGTCACCAAGGTGACCCAGGTTCCTCCAGCTCTCAGGACATTTACATCATTCTGAAAATCCATGATGAATCTTGGGGCAGGTCTTTCCTGCCACCCACCCCTTGATCAGGTGGACAGTGTTAAGGAGACTGGAAAGAGGAAACCAAGATGACTTTGAAGGCCCGGGGAAGCCATGGTAAGAGACATATCTCAGTTCTCAAGGAACAGACTTATCCAAGTCCAGTGCAATGGAGTGAAGGAGCAGAGGCTTGGGGTCCAGCACACCTGGGGTTGAATCCTGGCCATATCCCAAGCTGGCTGCACACTCCATGCACCAATATCACCTTTCCTGCCCAAGGGAAAGAGACCCAACTGCCCCTGCTGGGATTGGAGGCTGTGGTTCTAAGATGTGTTATGGGGTTGTCTGGCAATCTGTCTGACTAGAAGCCCAGGTAGTCATGGAGTTCACCTCAGTGCCTTCATTAGGAATGAGCAGCAGTTAATAACAGTATCTTTCCGTATACTATCTGTAGAAGGCATTACAGATTCAACATTCTCTGGTCCTGTAGACACAAGTGAGATGACTCCACCTTACTTATGGGAGAGGGGAGGAGGTAGGCAGGAAGAAACCAATGCCTTCCTCCCTTCTTTCTTTGAGATATGTAGGATGGGGACCAAAACCTAGTCAAGCTATGTTTAGAGAGGTATGGTGGTACAAGTCTTTGGCATCAGGTAGATGGGTGGTCCAGCTGGTTATTTTAAGCTCCCTTTGCCTCAGTCTCCTTGTCTATAAAATGGATACAGTGCTTATTCATATAGGTGTTGTAAAAACTAGGTAATATGATTGTGTTGAAGAAGCGAGCAGAGCACATACACGTGCTACCATAAACAACTCCCATGCCCCCTCCACTCAATCTCTCACACCCATCTTCTGCCCTAAATACTCAGGGCAAACTTGGAAGTCTTCAACGTGGGCTTCTGACTACAGGGAGTTCTACCAGTTGTTCCATGTGAGCAAGAAATAAGTATTCACGTGTGGTCAAACCAGGGAGGTTCAGGAGTTTACTTCTGTTGTGTGTATCAGCTGCATGAAACAAACCACTCCCACACTTAGTGACTGCTATGGAATAAATTGTTCCCCTCCAAAATTCAATAGGATGGTATTAGGTCATGGGAAGTGTGGAAACTTCATAATGGCACATCAGGGAGCTCTCTCTCTGCTCTCTGACACATGAGGACACAGCAAAGCCACCTGCAAACCAGGAAGATGTTATCACCAGAACCCGACCATCCTGGTACCCTGATCTCAGACTTCCCGGCCTCCAGAGCCATGAGAAATAAATTTGTATTATTTATAACCTACCCAGTCTGTGGCATCTTGTTTTAACAGCCCAAACTCACTAAGACAGTGGCTTGAAACAATAACCATCTATTCTCTCACCAATTAATGGGTCATGTGTGCATTTGGCTTATCTTGGTGGCTTTATTTAATCTCAGCTGGGCTCTCTCATTCATCTGAGGTCAGTTGCCATGTCAGCAGTGGTCTGGATGGTCTAGAATGGATTGGGCTGGGATAATTCCACTTTATCCCTGGTGGTTGCTCTTACTCCAGCAAGGTAGTCCAGGTTGGTTCTCATGGTGGTGACAGAGATCCAAAAGACGCAGCAAAAGTACGTATGGCCTCTTGATGACCAGGATTGGGATTGCCCAACATCACTTCTGCCATATTCTATTGACCAAAGTAAGTCATGAGGCCAGCCATACTCATGGGGTGAGGAGATAGTCATCTCTTGATGGGAGGAGCAGCAAGACCCCATCCTGAGAAGTTGAGAATCGAGCCATTTCTGCAGTCAACCCACAGCAAAGCAGCTAGTGTCACCTTAACTAGTACTGTCACAAACGGATGGTGATGACAGAGCCAGGATCCAGTTTCAGACCTGACACACATCAAAATCGGAGCCCTTCTTAGGATGCCATAATACTACTTTTAAGGGAAAAAAAAACAGCTTTGATGAAATCAATAAAAACATCTTAATGCAAACTTCTTCAAGTCTGCCAATGGATGGAAAATTTCTGTTCTCCCCCCTCATTAGCCGAGGCATCTTCAAGGCTGTTGAAGAGTAGGAGCAGCTTGATTTTGCTCCTTTGCAGGATTAGTTCTTCAAAAAAGGAGCCACCGCCTTAATTAGTTCTAATTAGATGCATGGTTCACGTTAGGTCTCAACAAAGTCAAAAGTTGAGTAATTTAAGAAGGACCCAGGAGTCTTTGACAACAAAATCAGCTTCCTGGTTACCCAGGATTTGACTATTCTTCCTTCACCTGAGTTTCCAGGTAGCTGACTTTGAATTCCAAATGTATGCTGATCTTAAAATAAAGGTGGCAACCTCCGGTGCACTCAGTGGGCCTCAGGCCTCTTTGTGGAGGGGTTGTATTTCCTTCACTTTCCTGGTTGGCATTAAAAGAATCAGGTTTCTCCACTTCTCCCACCAAACAGGCCCCTTCAGAAGCTTCGGGCATCCCTTAAAACTCCCAACTTTGCCCCTCTCAGAGATACCATCAGAGAACATGTGACTTAGAAGCACCTGAATACTTAACTTGTCCAATTCTACCATTTTATAGAAGGGGCAATTGAAGTCCTAAGAAGAAAGGCCATTGATCCAAAGCTGTCAAACTATTGAGAAGCAGAACCATGGCTGGTACCTGGATGAAGGCACCACACTGTAACAGAGGAGGCGTGGTCTCTAGGTTGACAAAACCTGATCTAAATTCTAATCACATCACCCATTATGCTGTGTGACATTAGACAAATACCCAACTTCTCTGTGCCTTAGGGTTTTTTTTAAGACTTTATTTATTTACTTATTTACTTATTTATTTATTTATTTGAGAGAGCAAGCAGGGGGAGGGGCAGAAGGAGAGGGAGAGAGAGAAAATCCTAATCAGACTCCAAGCTGAGCATAGAGCCTGACGTGGGCTTGATTTCAAGACCCTGAGATCATGACCTGAGCTGAAACCAAGAGTCAGACACTTAACAAACTTAGCCACCCAGGTGCCCCGCTGTGCCTTAAACCTGTTTTTTTTTTTTTTAATTTTATTATGTTATGTTAGTCACCATACAATACATCATTAGTTTTTGATGTGGTGATCCACGACCCATTGTTTTCGTATAACACCCAGTGCTCCATGCAGTACGTGCCCTCCTTAATACCCATCACCGGGCTAACCAATCCTCCCTCCCCCCTTCCCTCTAAAACCCTGTTTGTTTCTCAGAGTCCATAATCTCTCATGGTTTCATCTCCCCCTCCGATTTCCCTCCCTTCATCTTTCCCTTCCTTCTCCTAATGTCCTCCATGCTATTCCTTATGTTCCACAAATAAGTGAAACCATATGATAATTGATTTTCTCTGCTTAACTTATTTCACTTAGTATAATCTCCTCCAGTCCCATCCATGTGGATGTAAAAGTTGGGTATTCACCCTTTCTGATGGCTCAGTAATATTCCATTGTATATATGGACCACATCTTCTTTATCCATTCATCTGTTGAAGGGCATCTTGGCTCTTTCCACAGTTTGGCTATTGTGGACATTGCTGCTATGAACATTGGGGTGCATATGGCCCTTCTTTTCACTACTTCTGTGTCTTTGGGGTAAATACCCAGGAGTGCAATTGCTGGGTCATAAGGTAGCTCTATTTTTAACTTTTTGAGGAAACTCCACACTGTTTTCCAAAGTGGCTGTACCAACTTGTATTCCCACCAACAGTGGAAGAGGGTTCCCCTTTCTCCACAACCTCTCCAACATTTGTTGTTTCTTGCCCTGTCCATTTTTGCCATTCTAACTGGTGTAAAGTGGTATCTCAATGTGGTTTTAATTTGAATTTAAACCTGTTTTAAAAGGCATGGTTTACCTTTCTTGTAGGGTCATTGTGGCATTCAAATGAGATAACATAAATATAGTACCTACCAGGCTTCCTGACTCATAGTAGGTACTCAGCAGAAGATAACTATTACACAACTCACACAGCCAGTGTGGAAATGGATGTAGTGATTGGAAGCAAGGGCTATGGATATTTTCTAAGTAATAGTGGACAAGAATGACTTTTCCTGAAATGAGTTTCTTCAATAGATTGTGAGTTCCGCAGAGGGCAGGAACTTGGTCTGTGTTATTCACTGCTGTATTCCCAGAGCCTGGATTTGGAGGACAATAAACATTTGTTTAATCAATGGATAGATGACTGTTAGGTCACTGGAGTAATGGATCATGCAAGTGTGATTCTTTTCTTTCTGGGGGTAGGTTAGAAACACAAAAGATATGCCATTAGTAGGGCTTCCTCCCCACCTCCATCAGATTAACACATAAAGAAGATAAGCAGTGTAGCTCACATGCTAAGCATAAGGGGCTTGGACCAGGAAGTCCTGGACGGGAACCCCAACTCTATCATTCATGCCCATGTAACTTTAAGTGTGCTATTTATTCTCTTCAAGGCTCCATTTTCCAATTACATGATTGGAATGATAAAAGTGCCTCTTGCAAAGGACTGGTTTGAGTAACAAGGAGAGCACTGATGCTTGTTTAGCTTAGAGCAGCACAGAGGGCGGGGGCTCCATCAATGGGCACTCAACACACAGAAATAAATACATCACAGCATCCCTACCCCCCTATTGGTGGGAGGTGAGGGTAGCTCCTCTGTTAGGCATCTCAAGTAGGCTCATGAAGAATACAGACCATGGGGACCCTCCCAAGTCTCCCTGACCCCCTGTGTGTCCACCCCAGCTCTGAGCCACAGAACCTTAGTCTTTTATATAGGCCAGTGGCCACAAGGTACTGTAGGGGGACAGCCAGATAGAGAAAAAGGAAGAGAAATTATCAGTAGAGGGTACCAGTTCTATGCCAGGCACATGCTTGTTTGCTATGTCCCCTCTAAAATTAAGGATAAAGGAGACACGTCACTGAGATCCTTTCTCACTTGCATTGGCCAGCAGGAGGCAAATACCTACTTCATGGCCCCACTATAATGATTGCTTGAGATCCCTTCATTTGCAAATTTATATATTTTCTGTCTTTCAACCTTATCTCACTTCTTTTTTATTGAAGTGTAATTTACATACAGTGTTATATTAGTTTCAAGTGTACAATATAGCGATTCAACATTTTTACACATCACCAGTGTTCATGTCAATCAGGATATCCTTAATCCCCTTCACCTATCTTACCCACTCCCCACCCAAGTAAAACTTCCATTATTTGCAGATGACATGATGCTATTCACAGAAAACTCACTTTTTTCTTTGTTTTCCTTTTTCTCTTTTACTGTAGAAATCCTGACAGAATTCCTCAAATACTTTGAGTATGAAGTAAAGATAGATATCAATCAATCAAAAGTTTCATTTATCCTCCCAATGACCCCAGAAAAAAAAGCATCATCATCTCCATTTTAGGCAAAGAGCAATAGTCTCAGTGAGACCTCCAAGTATCAACCAGGGCAGATTGACCCATGTCCAGCTAACCCCAGGGCCCTTTCCCTGCCACTGCAGCAGGACCCTCCCACTGGGATCACTGGGTCCCCTGTTCTCCTAGACTCCACTGGCCTCCTCTCCCTCTCTGTGCAGAAAACCACTTCTAAAGTTAGGATTAACCCCTTGGGGTGAAAATTCTCAGAAAACTAGTAATGGAGTCAAAGGCTATGAATGTATTATAGCTCTTGCCCAAATGCTGTGTAAAGGCAGCTACCATGTTCCTGAGACCAAACACGATCTGTGAGACCTATGGGCCCAGCTGTGGTGGGGCCAGGACCACGGCCAATTCCCTCCACTCAGATGGAGCCTGAATCCAGGGCCACTGTCTCCCACATGTGGCGCTTGAAGGACACAGTAACTTCTTGCCTTTTTCCCGAAACCCTCCCAGCCAATGTCACAGCATTCTAGGCACTGGCAGCCATGCTTCAGCCTTCCAGCACTCAGTTCCCCAGGAAAGGCAAGTAACCACCAGCACACTGGTGGGGACAGGCTCGTCATCCAAGGCAAGCACCACCATCCCGTCAGAGAAGCCAGGCTCTGGGAAATAGCCCAGACTGGGGTGGGGAGGGAGGGCCACCATCTCTCCCCCAAGAACTCTGCTTGATGTCAAGCACAGCAGTCCCCTCCAACGATAAGGGCAAGCTCAGTGGGGCAGCATGCACCACACGCTACACAGGAATCAGTGCCTCAGACTGCTGCCATCCCCTTTTGTCCCCTTTAACCTGCCCCAGCCTCTGTTTCTTTATCTGTCAAATGTTAGAAATGAGACGTGGCAGCAGGGCTGCTATGGGGCTTAAATGATATAACCCAGGAAAAGTGTCTTCATCATGCCCAGCATATCACCACGGTTAATAAATGTGATTTGCATGCATTAATCGAATTTGTATAGCGTTTTACAGTTTACAGTAAGTGTTCACGTTCAGGTCAGTTCCTGTGGTTTCAGTAAACAACAGACCTTGGTGGCCTGAGACTAATCCTGGGTGGGAAATAAGAAAGAGGGATAAGGTCAGAATAAATTGACTCCAGCTTTTATTTTACTGTTCCAAGTCCTAGGGTGACAAGATATCTCTGTTTGCCGGGGAAGCCCAGATTGACTCCTACTATGTTGGGGTGATAGTTCGTGGTTCCCCCTTTACTCCTCAGAATGACTGGTCTGGATGATAAGCTATATGCTCACCCTACCTCTAGGTAGGCCAATTCAGTGTTTTGATGAAGAGACACTGAATTGTGAAGTAGTCAAAAGCTTGAATTATGGATTCTGAGTCAATGCAGCTTGGTCACTTAGTAGCTGGGCGACTGTGGGCAAACTACTGAGTCTCTATGAATTTCAGTTTCCTCATCTATTAATTAGGACCCACGTCACAGGTTCACTGTGAAGGTGAAGGAGAGATGCGTATAAAAATGCACGCCGGGCCCAACAAGCACACAATAATCGTTAGTCAGTGACATTGGTCCTTTTGGAAAAATAATTACTTACTCAAAATGCTTCTGGAATCACATTTTGGCAGGCTCAACCCATCAAAAAGTTCAAAAGTTAAAGGACTCCACTGCCTCATAAATAAATCGAGGGTCACCTTTAAACATACAGTCGGCAGGGGCTTCAGGCATTTCTTGGTCATTACGGATGCCAACTGAGGAGGTTGACACCAGTGAGATTTCGCCCTTGGCTTCCTTCAGAGTCATTGCTGAGGACGGCTGGTGATTGGTGGCCATTCCTTCCACCACGGGATGTGTTAAATATTTGCAGCCCGTCAGCACTGGATGGAAGTCCTCGATGGCTATATATATCCTGGACTGTAACAGTGCCAGCAGGAGGAAGTTGACTGCGACCTTGGTTATTCATTACCCTTCTGTGACTCTCCCCTGGTGAGCCTGCCTCTCCTATGGTTGCCTGTGCTCCCTGTGCACACACAGAACAGGGGACACAGGCACGGTTTAGGAAGGATGGCTTTGCAGGGCTCTAGAATAGCTGAGCTCTCATTTCACACATGGGAAATTTGGGCCATGGAGAGCTTCAGGAGTGGGCTTGAGGTCACAAAGCAAGTTAGTGGGAGAGGAGGACCAGGGGCCCCTGGCTTGCAGCCATTCCTCCTTCTGCTATGCCAAGCTTTGTGAAATTCTGTCCAAATGGGTACTCAAAGACATACTAGATCCTGTTCATGACTTTCCCCAATTTTTTCATCCATGCTTTGCCTCTAGAAAGGTCATCTGGCCTCAATCATATTCTTGGAGACCAAAAGAGATTTCCAGCTTCATTCAAGAGAAGCTGTGTGCTCCTTACCAGCTTCACAGCAGTGGGTATGCTGTCAATGCCCTCCCCTGCTTAACGAGCCAAGCCCTCTGCAGGCCTCTCATGTCATGAGGCATGCCCCAACAGTGCCCCATCTTAGCCTTACACCACCAGCTTTGTGCCCCATGTGCGGGCACAATGCCAACATGCAAGACACTTGACAGCAGGTTTTCATACTCACTGGCTCACCCAACTGGGCCCACTCCATGCTGCCACTGTTGAATGGGCCTTGCTCTCCAGGTGCCTACCAAGAGGGTCAGGTAAAACAGTGGCAGTATGGAAGAATTAACTTGCATTGCACAACTTTTGACCATTGAGAGATGGCAGACAGAAAGGAACAGGCACTGAACCGCTCTCCCTTTCTCTCCTGAGGGGGCTCTTGCAAGACACAGTGTTCCGTGTGGCCTCTTCAAAGTGGTCCTACATGGCCCAGCAGATGGCTGTTTGGAGTGAAGCTGTGGGCAGCTCAGTGTCACTCCATATATCTGTTTCCCCTCCCCTACCTTGGTTCCCATTTTACTCTATAATCTTGCTTCTTTTGGGATCTTACCCACCAAGAGAGCCTTAGCACGTATGTTTTCCTCAGGCTCTATTGCCTAAGAAACTGATGCTAAGACAAAGGTAAGTTCTAGTTAAAAAACACACCAATGTTGTGGGGTCACAGCAGGGCTGGGTAACCCTAATTAATGTAGTGTAACCACATGCAGGCAGGGATTTGTTCTGCTTCACTCACTGAAATTGCCCAAACTTCTAGAATAATGCCTGGAGACAGTAGCACTCAATAACTATTTGTGGAATGGGCAAGCAATACCATAAATTTGTACAGGGCTTTATAGTTGAAAAAGTGCTTTCATATACAGGATTACCTCATGATTCCCAAGGCACCCCTGTGAGGGATGAGTAAGAAGCCTGTTACTATTTCTGATTTTGGGGAAATGAAGTCTCAGAGCTCATCCAAGTTCACAGAGCTGGCTGGTCTTGCTAGACCGCCTAAATTGCAAACTTGAACAAAACTCGCAAACTTGAACAAAACTCTTTGGAGTATACTTCTTGGATTTTCTTATTCTATTAGTTATCAGGGCCTAAGAACAGGCAAGAGTTTGGGGTAATCAGTCCAACAAAGCAGATATTAAAGATTGAGCAATGTCTAGAGTCTGGAGGTGACAGAGGTTCCAAAATTCCATCAGATGGAGAAGTTGGCTCTGAGCGTCCGAGGAAGGAGGTATTGCAGTCACCCCGCTTCTGTCGCCATGTCTCCTTGTGGTCAGAGATGCTGTCCAGTACTAAGGAAAGGCAGACTCTGAGTCCATTGATGTAAGCAAGGATACTTGAGAATGAGGAGGGGGAGATGGGGAAGATAAGCTTCAGTTTACAAAGTACTCACACATGCTATCTCATTTACTGCAATCATCTGAGAAGCGAGGGACTGTATTAGCTTTTGCTGCATAACAAAACAAGGCCAGACTTAATGGCTTAAAACAACAATTTATTTAGCTTATGATTCTGCAGGTTGAACTGGATGTAGCTTAATGGCTCTTAGTGGTCTGCAGAGTAGCTAGGAGCTAGCTGGTCTAGGATAGCTTCCCCTGGGATAAGGTACCTCTGCTCACATGGGCTCTCCTCCTCCAACAGGGTCATGTGGGCTTATCCACATAGCAGAAGCAGGGGTCCAAAAGAGCTAGTGGAGGCATGCAAGACTCCTTGAACTTGAACATTCAAACTGGCTCACTGTCACTTCCACTGTATCCTATTAGCAAAAACAAGGCAAAAGACCTGCCCCTACTCAAGGGGTAGGGAAATGGACTCCCACTTTGAAGGAAAAAGTTGCAAAGGCACATTTTGAAGGGCACGAATATGGAGAAGTATGAACAGTAGTGACCAGTTTGCATTCCACAACGGTGATGTCATCCTATTTTATAGCTGAGGAAAATGGAGTTCCCAGAGGGGAGTTGTTTGCCCAAAGCCACAGAACACCAAAGCAGGAGTGTTGGGACAGAAATCCTAGACTCCTCCTTCTGAATCCAGAGTAGCCAGCATCCTGCTTAGCCCTCTGGAGGGTCCCCAAAACCAGCAAGATTGCCTGGAGATACTCAGGCTCAAGGAGGAGAGAAAAGCCAAGGAGAAGATCAAGTTTCAATATGATAAAAACCTGGAGAGAGATGCCAAAAACTCCCTGGAGGAGGCAGAGATCAAAGATTTTTTGCAACAAACTGCTTTGTAACAGAAAAGGGAGTATGACCCACTCAAAGAACCACACTCACATAAAGCAGCTTTGTGCCTGCATGTCTGAGACCACATTGGTGGGACAGCTTGCAAGTAGGTGTAGAAAGTCACAGGAGGGAAAGAAGTCCCATCTTTGGAGAAAAGTGCGTCTTAATCCAAAGGTGGGAACTGGACCACAGGGTCAGACAGATGCCATTGCTCTTGTTCTTATGCCTGTGGCTGTTTGGTTTAGTTTTGTTTTTCTTTTTAATTTTGTTTTGAAGCAATCAAGACCAATTTTAAATTTTAGAAAGATTTCTACCTTTCTCGGTTGGAGAGTTGAATTTGTCTTTGGGCACACTGCCACTTGTTCTGGAAGGATCTTCACAAATTCGCAAGTTTAAGTAGTTACCCACCCACTGCTCTCAAGAAAACTGCCCTTGGTGCTCTCGAGAGTCCAGGAGATGCAGAGATGCCTGAAGGTGCTGAGAAGAGGTTGGCTGGAGGTTTGGGGGAGACCCTGCCTTGTAGGGCATCCAGGAGGGAGGTAGGAAACAGCAGCAGTAGGGATCCCAAAGGGATTTAGACCTCTGGACCACAAGAATAGTGGCCTGTGGCAATAGTGGGGTGCTTTGCTATGCTTCAAGGGAGAACCCAGGGAAGAAGGCTGGGATGGAAATCTGTGCTGATCAGCCTCGAGGAGCACTGCACCCCAAGAGTGATGACAGCCTATGGATCCTGGGTATGCAGCAACTTGGTTATAAATGCAGGATGTCAAAGCATTTTGTGGTCAGAGATGGGGGAGACCCAGGTTGGACTGGACACATTGTAGCTCTAGCACCCCAAACATAACAGCGCTCCCTGGGAGTGTGTTGCAATAATTAATGAGGTGAAAGAAATACATAAATAAATAACAGGTCACCAAGAGGAGAGAAACCTCTTTTCTTAAAGGGAAGTGATGACCTCAGAGATTCAACTAGACCAGCTATAATCTCTTCCAGCTTCTACCAGCTTCTTCCTCAACAGGCTCTCCCTTCCTGGTGGCAAGATGGCCAAGAGTAGCACCAGTGTCCTCTTCCAGGATCCCAGGGACATCTTGGTGCATCTACCTGGCCTCTCTTGGTCCACATGTGTATTCCTGAACCAACAGCTATGGCCACTGTGAGCAGAACTGTCATGAGACCAAGAACACACACAAAGTGCAGGTGGATTTAACTCCACCAGCAGCAGCAACAACCTGGAGGGGAGGTGATAGTGGATCTCCGTGCAAAAATCAGAGGGTCCTTGCCCAAAAAAGAGGATATGGAAACATAAATGTCCACTATCTCAAATGCATGACCCTGGGGTCCTTAGTTAGGCTTGCTAAACCTCATTTTCCTATGGACACAAACATGATTACAGCAAAAGCCTTGCCATGGTTTGTGTGTGTGTGTGTGTGTGTGCAATTTGAAAGAGATAGCGTGTGCAAAACCCAGAACTAGGACTGGCAGAGAGCAAGAATCAAGAGAGTCACATGAAATCATTGCCTTCCTGTTAGATTTAGTTTCATTTCTATTACACAGGGATTTACTCTTTCTTTACAGAAACTTCTCAGTAATACCTTTATTAGGACACAAATGTGCCTTCCTCTGAATAAAACAAATGCATCGTCCCCTGCCAAGTTCAGAGGCATCCAAGGTTAGCAGTGTTCTTAGCACACACCCCAAAGGAGGGCAGATAGCAGAGGTTTGGGGAATTTTCTATAGGCCTTGAAGAGCAGTCCAAGTTATAAAAAGAATGTTCATGTTTAAAAATTAAATGTTTGGTTTAAATATTTAAATGTTCCATTTTTCCCCCTGCATGGTTGTTAATTCAGTATTAAAACAGAAGAGGAGTTGATGTACAGCCCCTGACATTGGCCTCCAGGGCTTTCTGACTAGGAGCTCTCGGTTCTTTCTTCGAAGTAATAATCATTTTAATAGGTCATCATTGTTGGAGCATTTCCTCTATTCCAGAAACCAGGATAGGTGCTGTGCATGTGTCAACTCATTCCCTCTTAACCTCAACTCTGCAAAGGAACCACAATCCCCCATTTTACAGGCAAGGAGACTGAGACTTAGGGAGGTTACATTGGTTTGTCCAAGATGACCCAGCCAGCTGTGAGAGGTTAGGACATGGGATATTAATCTGAGCCTGCCTGACATCAAGGTCTATATCATTTTAACTGGCAATCCTAGGTCAGGAAATCAGACTCCAAACCTGTCAGGATGAAGGACCACATCATCCCTGGAATACCCACTTTGGCCTCCTCGCTGGTTGCTCTAAGGGATTTACAGAAATCTGATTAGGGTCCAACAAAGTGCTTGCAAAAGATGAAAGATTGCAAGATTAAAATGAGTCCTTGTTATAAATCAAGTACAGCAACGACAGGCATTTTGAAGTAGCACTTAAAGACACATCATCAGCAAAGTAATGAGATATTTATTGTTTTCAAGATTTACTGGCACTCTAATAAATGCCAAAATTGACATCCGTCAGTGTGGGTGTAGGATTCTGCCCAGAATGATAAGATGGCACATTCCTTTTAGCATTTAGGAGGAAAACATAACTGCAGGTGTGGCTCTCAAGATGTGTTGTGACTGGTCAGTCTGCGGTCCTTCTGTTGAGGGAAAGGCTGCCAACTTCAGAGTTCTCAATGTCAGACCAGGAAAAGACCTGAGAACTCTTCTCAACTAGCCATCTATTGTACTGAGGATAAAATGAGGACCAGAGAAGTAACTTGCCTAAGGCCACACAGCCAGTTGGTGGTCAAGGTGAGCTCTAACCTGAGACTCCTGCCTCCCCATGCAGAATTCTACTGACTCTGCCATGCAGCTTCTAAGCTCTTCTAACACAAGAGAAAGTATTTTCCAATAGAGAGTGATTGACAAGTCTGAAAATAGGTACTAAATGTGCCAGAGAGGACAAAGCAGGAGCAAGTCCACTCAGCAGAGTGGAGAGAGGAGGCAGATAGAGCTAGTGATTCACCTTGGGGTGGAGCAGCCCAAGGACCACACTGTGGAACTGCAGCAGTCCCCAGGGGTCTCAGCAGCTCCAGGAGCCCAAAGAGGAGACAACTGTTCACTTGGAGATCATAATGGCCACATATGAATGAAGGGGTGTCCAAAAGTCTTCCCCAGCAGGGCCTAAAGGTGGCAGAAGATTCACACATGAATCCACAGAAGAACGTTCTGGAATCATGGATGCCTTGGCCTCATCACATACACACACATAAACATATAACACACACACACATACACACATACACCAAGCTAAAAGATTGGCGATGGGGGAATTATATTCAAGCCTGAGTTAGAGCCTCTAAAGCAGGATTTCTCAATCCAGCACTATCAACACTGGGTGCCAGATCATTCCCTGGTGGGGGGACCTGTCATATGCATTGCTGAATGTACAGCATTCTCTACCTATAAAATGCCAGAATCCCCCACCCCTGTCAAGTATGACAACCAAAAGTATCAGGCCATTGTCAAATGTACCTACCACCTCTGTTGAGAACTACTGATCTAAAGTGATGATTGATAACATCTCATGGGTTCAGTCTTCATATTTTTTAAAATGTTGTTTTGAGGCACCTCCACACTGTTTTCCAAAGTGGCTGTACCAACTTGCATTCCCACCAACAGTGGAAGAGGGTTCCCCTTTCTCCACAACCTCTTCAACATTTGTTGTCTCTCGCCCTGTCCATTTTTGCCATTCTAACTGGTGTAAGGTGGTATCTCAATGTGGTTTTGATTTGAATTTCCCTGATGGCTAATGATGATGAACATTTTTTCATGTGTCTGTTAGCCATCTGTATGTCTTCTTCAGAGAGGTGTCTGTTCATGTCTTCTGCCCATTTTTTGACTTATTTGTTTTTGGGGTGTTGAGTTTGAGAAGTTCTTTATAGATCTTGGATACCAGCCCTTTATCTCTAGTGTCATTTGCCAATATCTTCTCCCATTCTCTGGGTTGCTTCTTTGTTTTGTTGACTGTTTCCTTTGCTGTGCAGAAGCTTTTTATCTTGATGAAGTCCCAAAAGTTCATTTTTGCTTTTGTTTCACTAGCTTTTGGAGATGTATCTTGAAAGAGCTACCCTATGACCCAGCAATTGCACTCTTGGGTATTTACCTCAAAGACACAGAAGTAGTGAAAAGAAGGGCCATATGCTCCCCAATGTTCATAGCAGCAATGTCCACAATAGCCAAACTGTGGAAAGAGCCAAGATGCCCTTCAACAGATGAATGGATAAAGATGTGGTCCATATATACAATGGAATATTACTGAGCCATCAGAAAGGATGAATACCCAACTTTTACATCCACATGGATGGGACTGGAGGAGATTATGCTAAGTGAAATAAGTCAAGCAGAGAAAGTTAATTATCATATGGTTTCACTTATTTGTGGAACATAAGGAATAGCATGGAGGGCATTAGAAGGAAGGGAAAAATGAAGGGAGGGAAATCGGAGGGGGAGATGAACCATGAGAGACTATGGACTCTGAGAAACAAACAGGGTTTTAGAGGGGAGGGGGGTGAAGGGATGGGTTAGCCTGGTGACGGGTATTAAGGAGGGCACATACTGCATGGAGCACTGGGTGTTATACAAAAACAATGGATCGTGGATCACCACATCAAAAACTAATGATGTATTGTATGGTGATTAACATAACATAACAAATAAAATTTTTAAAAAATTAAAAAAAATAAAATGTTGTTTTGATGGCATCCTCTAATTGACCAGAATACTAACAATATTCAATGTTTACCTCTGGTTCCTTAATAACGACCGACATATGTTTTTCAGATTATATATTTGAAGGCAAAAGCAAACCGCTCCCATGGTTAATAGTGCTTCTGAGAAGTTCAACAGTTTGTACCATCTGGTCATCACTGAGTGACATCCATCCATCTGGTACTAATACACATTTTGTCTGAAAGCAAAGCAAATAAACCACAATTTAAAGATGTCCAAAGGCTGCTTCAAGAATTCCTCTCCTGTGCACTCAGTGACTGAAATACTAGGCCGATTACCAGAATCTCCTGAGAAAACTTTGTGAAGATACACATTTGTAGGACCTGTCTAGGCTTTCCAAGGAATAAGGCCCTGGAATTTGTATTTTTTTAATCTCTCCATGAGATTGGGATTATTATACTGTGGAGGAAGTCATGCCAGGGTTGGCATCCTTTATTCTTATTAAAAATCAACATGGTCCTGTTCTCACCATCCTTTGTTACCACAGCAGTGGGTAATTCACTGACTCACAGATTGACACAGGTGATTTTTGCAATAATGCATGATATCCAGATTTATTCGCTTACCAAGAGCCACTTTATAAACACAACTTGAGAGCCAAGTTTGTAAGTCCCTGTCTGAATAGCTAAAACTGGTCAATGATTCCTCCCAACACAGTAAATTGTCATGCCCTAACCAACAGAGAGGGGGCACAGCCCTAACCCTCACTCAGTTATGCTTGAAACTCTTCTGAATATGTGTGTCTGGGAGGGAGCACCAAGAAGTCGGGAGGTTCCCCACCCTTCTGCAGTCCTTGCCCTGCCACTCACAAGCTGTGCGACCTTGACCAAGTCACTTCACTTTTCTGGGTCTCGATTTCCCTCATATGGAAAATCAAATGAAATAAAGATGGCTGAAACAAAACCAAGCCTTCAACTGATTACATGACTTGCCCAAAGGAAGGTTCGATGAAGTGGAACAGGGGCAGAATACAGGTCCCCTGCCTACAGACACTAAGGGTGTCCATCGTCGATAACCCAGGGTTGCCTGGGTTACCGGCCACTTTAGATTATTTCTTGAAAAGGGAAGAGACCTTGAGGACATATATTCTAACCCCTATCTGCTCTTAAAGCAAGACAGGACCAAGAAGGATCAAGATGGTGGAGGAGTAGGAGACCTAGATTTCGTCTGGTCCCAGGAATTCAGCTGGATAGGGATCAAACCATTCTGAACACATACGAACTCAACAGGAGATCGAAGAAAAGAATAGCAACAACTCTCTGAACAAAAAAGCGACCACTTTCTGGAAGGTAGGACATGCAGAGAAGTGAATCCGAGGCGATATTCGGAAGGATACACAGCAGGGGAGGGGGCCTCCGTTGGCCACTTCTGGCAAGTGATAGAGTCGGAGCACAAAATCGGAACTTTTAGAAGTCGGCTCCGCTGAGGGACGTCGCTCCAGTGGCTAAGCTGGGGGTGGAACCCTTGTGGTCTCAGGACGCTCGGGGTCACAGAAAGACTGGGGGTGCCTTAGTGCGGCAGAGCTCCCAGGTATCGGAGCGGGGAAGCCGGCTGCAGAGACGGAGCCGAGGCGTGGGCTCTCAGGTCGGGGTTGCCATAAACCATGATCCGTGGCACAGTTGGGCCACTGCTCCTCCAGCAGGGACCCAACAAGCAGCAGATCCGGGGAGATTCCCCTTCCTCCCCCGGGAGGAATGGCACAGGAGTGCACCACAGTGCACCGCAGGGATCTGCTGGGTTTGGAGACTCCACACTAGGTTGGGTGCAGGAGATAGAAATGCTCGGTCACAGGCCAGGTGAGCACAGAGTGCGGCCGGAGACTGGGGAGATGGGAATGACTGACTGCTTTTCTCTGGGGGCTCACTGAGGAGTGGGGCCCCAAGTTCTCAGCTCCTCTGGCACAGAGATTGGGAGGCCACCATTTTCACTCTCCTCCTCCAAAGCCTAACGGAAAGCTTGCAGGGAACAAAAGTTCCCGAGAGCAAACCCAAGCAGATTACTTAGCCCGAAGGGCAAGGGTGGGGCAATTCTGCCTCCAGCAAAGATATTTAGGAACAATGGCAACAGGCCCCTCCCCCAGAAGATCAGCTAGAACAGCCAGCCAAGACCAAGTTTACCGATCAATGAAAACAGCAGAACTCCAGCACTAGGGGAATACTGAACATAGAATTCATGGCTTTTTTTCCCATGATTCTTTAGTTTTTCAAAGTTAATTTCTTTTAACTGTTTTTTTTTTTTTAATTTTCCTTTTTCAACCAACATCTTATCAATCCCTTTTAAAAAAAAATCTTTTTTATTTTTCATTTTTAGAGTCATATTCTATGCTTTCATAGTAATTACACTTATTTTTGGTATATATATAAGTTGTTCTCTCTTTAAAATTTTGGGATACAGTTTCTTCTAACAGATCAAAATACACCCTAAATCTCTAGTATATGGCTTTGTTCTAGTCTCCTGCCAGATCACATTCTCTCCCTTTTTTTTAAAAAAAACCTCTTCTTCTGGAAGAATGAAGGGGGGGAAATTGGAGGGGGAGATGAACCATGAGAGACTATGGACTCTGAAAAACAAACTGAGGGTTCTAGAGGGGAGGGGGGTGGGAGGATGGGTTAGCCTGGTGATGGGTATTAAAGAGGGCGCGTTCTGCATGGAGCACTGGGTGTTATGCACAAACAATGAATCATGGAACACTACATCTAAAACTAATGATGTAATGTATGGTGATTAACATAACAATTGTACATATATAAGTTTTCCTTTCATTAAAATATTGGGAGGCACTTTCTTCTAACAGACCAAAATATGCCCAAAATCTAGTGTGTGGCACTGATCTACGCACCAGCCTGATCATATTTGATCATATTCTGTTTTCTTTGTTTTGTTTTGTTTTTGTTTGTTTGTTTTTATCTTTTACTTTTTTTTTTCTTTTTTCTCTCTGTCCCCGGTTTCAGATCTTTTCTGATTTGTTTAGTGGATATTTTCTGGGGACAATGTACCCTGTTAGCATTTTGTTCCCTCATTCATCTATTCTCCTCTGCACAAAATGACAAGAGAGAAAAAATCACCTCAACAAAAAGAACAAGAGGCAGTACCAACTGCCAGGTACCTAATCAATACGGACATTAGTAAGATGTTGGAACTAGAGTTCAGAATGATGATTTTAAAGATACTAGCTGGGCTTGAAAAAAGCCTGGAAGTTGTTAGAGAAACCCATTCTGGAGAAATAAAAGAACTAAAATCTAAACAAGATGAAATCAAAAAGGCTATTCATGAGGTGCAATCAAAAATGGAGGCTCTAACTACTAGGATAAATTAGGCAGAAGAGAGAATCAGTGATATAGAAGACCAAATGATGGAGAATAAAGAAGCTGAGAAAAAGAAAGATAAACAACTACTGGATCATGAGGGCAGAATTCGAGAGATAAGTGATACCATAAGACGAAACAACATTAGAATAATTGGGATCCCAAAAGAAGAAGAGAGAGAGGGGCAGAATGTATATTGGAGCAAATTATAGCAGAGAACTTTCCTAATTTGGGGAAGGAAACAGGCATCAAAATCCAGGAAGCACAGAGAACCCCTCCCAAAATCAATAAAAATAAGTCAACACCCCAACATCTAATAGTAAAACTTACGAGTCTCAGAGACAAAGAGAAAATCCTGAAAGCAACTCAGGAGAAGAGATCTGTAACCTACAATGGTAGAAACATTAGACTGGCAACAGACCTATCCACAGAGACCTGGCAGGCCAGAAAGGACTGGCAGGATATATTCAGAGCACTAAACGAGAAAAATATGCAGCCAAGAATACTATATCCAGCTAGGCTGTCATTGAAAATTGAAGGAGAGATAAAAAGCTTCCAGGACAAACAAAAACTAAAGGAATATGCAAACATGAAAACCAGCCCTACAAGAAATCTTGAAAGGGGTCCACTAAGCAAAGAGAGAGCCTGAAAGTAACATAGACCAGAAAGGAACACAGACAATATACAGTAACAGTCACCTTACAGACAATACACTGGCACTAAATTCCTATCTTTCAATAGTTACCCTGAATGTAAATGGGCTACATGCCCCAATCAAAAGACACAGGCTATCAGATTGGACAAAAAAAAAAACAAGACTCATCGATATGCTGTCTGCAAGAGACTCATTTTGGACCTAAAGACAGCCCCAGATTGAAAGTGAGGGGTGGAAAACCATTTACCATGCTAATGGACAACGAAAGAAAGCTGGGGTGGCAATCCTTATATCAGACAAATTAGATTTTAAACCAAAGACTGTAATAAGACATGAGGAAGGACACTATATCCTACTTAAAGGGTCTATCCAACAAGAAGATCTAACAATTGTAAATATCTATGACCCTAACATAGGAGCAGCCAATTATATAAGGCAATTAATAACAAAAGCAAAGAAACACATGGACAACAATAAATAATAGTGGGGGACTTTAACAACCCCCTCATTGAAATGGACAGATCGTCTAAGCAAAAGATCAACAAAGAAATAGACTTTAAATGACACACTGGACCAAATAGACTTCACAGATATATTCAGAACATTCCATCCCAAAGCAACAGAATACACATTCTTCTCTAGTGCCCATGGAACATTCTCCAGAATAGATCCCATCCTAGGTCATAAATCAGGTCTCAACTGGTACCAAAAGACTGGAATCATTCCCTGCCTATTTTCAGACCACAATGCTTTGAAACTAGAACTCAATCACAAGAGGAAAGTCAGAAAGAACTCAAATATATGGAGGCTAAAGAGCATCTTACTAAAGAACGAATGGGTCAACCAGGAAATTAAAGAGGAATTTTAAAAATTCATGGAAACAAATGAAAATGAAAACACAACTATTCAAAATCTTTGGGATGCAGCAAAGGCAGTCCTAAGAGGAAAGTATATAGCAATACAAGCCTTTCTCAAGAAACAAGAAAGGTCTCAAATACACAACCTAACCCTACACCTAAAGGAGCTGGAGAAAGAACAGCAAATAAAGCCTACACTCAGCAGGAGAAGAGAAATCATAAAGATCAGAGCAGAAATCAATGAAATAGAAACCAAAAGAACAGTAGAACAGATCAACGAAAGTAGGAGCTGGTTCTTTGAAAGAATTAACAAGATTGATAAACCCCTGGCCAGACTTATCAAAAAGAAAAGAGAAAGGACCCAAATAAATAAAATCATGAATGAAAAGGGAGAGATCACAACGAACACCAAAGAAATACAAACAATTATAAGAACATATTATGAGCAACTCTATGCCAGCAAATTAGATAATCTGGAAGAAATGGAGGCATTCCTAGAGATGTATCAACTACCAAAACTGAACCAGGAAGAAATAGAAAACCTGAACAGACCTATAACCACTAAGGAAATTGAAGCAGTCATCAAAAATCTCCCAAAAAACAAAAGCCCAGAGCCAGATGGCTTCCCAGGGGAATTCTACCAAACATTTCAAGAAGAATTAATACCTATTCTTCTGAAACTGTTCCAAAAAATAGAAATGGAAGGAAAACTTCCAAATTCGTTTTTATGAGGCCACATTACCTTGATCCCCAAACCAGACAAAGAACCCATCAAAAAGGAGAATTACAGGGGGGGCAGTGCAAGATGGCGGAGGAGTAGGAGACCTGGATTTCGTCTCCTCTCAGGAATTCAGCTGGATAGGGATCAAACCATTCTGAACACCTACAAACCCAACAGGAGATCGAAGAAAGGAATAGCAACAACTCTGAACAGAAAAGCGACCACTTTCTGGAAGGTAGGACGTGCGGAGAAGTGAATCCAAGGCGATATTCGGGAAGATAGACGGCGGGGGAGGGGGCCTCCGTCGGCCGCTTCTGGCAAGTGACAGAGCCACGGAGCAAAAAATCGGAACTTTTAAAAGTCTGCTCCGCCGAGGGACGTCACTCTGGTGGCTAAGCGGGGGGTGGAACCCTCCGGGACAGTGGGGTCTCAGGACCCTCGGGGTCACAGAAAGACCGGGGGTGCCTGAGTGCGGCAGAGCTCCCAGGTAAGGGAGCAGGGAAGCCGGCTGCAGAGGCGGAGCCCAGGCGCGGGCTCTCAGCTCGGGGTGGCCATAAACCGTGATCCGCGGCCCAGTCGGGCCCCTGCTCCTCCAGCAGGGACCCAACAAGCGGCAGATCTGGGGAGACTCACCTTCCTCCGCCAGGAGGAGCCACGCGGGAGCGCACCGCAGGGATCTGCTGGGTTTGGAGACTCCACCCGGGGTCAGGTGCCAGAGATAGAGGGGCGCGGTCACAGGCCCGGCGAGCACGGAGTGTGGCTGGAGACTGGGGAGACGGGAGTGACGGACGGCTTTTCTCTGGGGAGCACTGATGAGCGGACCCGAGTTCTCGGCTCCTCCGGGGCGGAGATTGGGAGGCCGCCATTTTCACTCTCCGCCTCCAAAGGTACGGAAAGCTCGCAGGGAACAAAAGCCCCGGAGAGCAAACCCAGGCAGATTACTTAGCCCGGAGGGGGCAAGGGTGGGGCACTTCCGCCTCCGGCAGAGACATTTGGAAACCACGGCAACAGGCCCCTCCCCAGAAGATCAGCGAGAACAGCCGGCCAAGACCAAGTTCACCGATCAATGAGAACGGCAGAACTCCAGCGCTAGAGGAATACTGCAAATAGAAATCATGGCTTTTTTACCATGATTCTTTAGTCTTTCAAAGTTAATTTTTTTTTAACTGTCTTTTTTTCTTTTTTTTTCTTTTTGAATTTTTCTTTTTCCCTTTTTCAACCAACATCTTATCAATCCCTTTTTTTAAAAAAAAATTTTTATTTTTCATTTTTAGAGTCATATTCTATCCCTTCATAGTAGTTACTCGTATTTTTGGCTTATATATATAAGTTGTTCTCTCTTTAAAATTTTGAGATAGTTTCTTCTAACAGATTAAAATATACCCTAAATCTCTAGTATATGGTGCTTTCTATTCCCCTGCCTGATCACATCCTCTCCCTTTATTTTTCTTTTTTCTTTTTTTAAATCCTCTTCATTCTTTTTTCAAACAACTTCTTATCAATTCCTTTTATAAAATTTTTTATAATTTCCATCTTTACAGTCATATTCCATCCCTTCGTCATATCAACCCTTATTTTTGTACATATATAAGTTTTTCTTTCTTCAAAATTTTGGGAGGCACTTTCTTCTAAAAGACCAAAATACACCCCAAATCTACTGTGTGGCACTGATCTATATACCAGCCTGATCATATTTGATCACATTCTGGTTTTTTTTGTTTGTTTGTTGTTGTTGTTTTGTTTTGTTTGTTTTTGTTTTTATCTTTATCTTTTTCTTTTTTTTCTTTCTCTTTTTTCTCTTTCCCTTTCTTTTTCCACTGCTTCAGGTCTTTTCTGATTTGTTTAGAGTATATTTTCTGGGGACATAGTTACTCTGCTAGCATTTTGTTCTCTCACTAATCTATTCTCCTCTGCACAAAATGACAAGACGGAAAAAATCACCTCAACAAAAAGAACAAGAGGTAGTACCGACTGCCAGGGACCTACTCAATACGGACATTAGTACGATGTCAGATCTAGACTTCAGAATCATCACTTTAAAGATACTAGATGGGCTTGAAAAAATATGGAAGTTATTAGAGAAACCCTTTCTGGAGAAGTAAAAGCTAAAATCCAACCAAGTAGAAATCAAAAAGGCTATTAATGAGGTGCAATCAAAAATGGGGGCGCTAACTGCTAGAATAAATGAGGCAGAAGAGAGAATCAGTAATATAGAAGATGAAATGATGGAAAATAAAGAAGCTGAGAAAAAGAGAGATAAACAACTACTGGATCACGAGGGCAGAATTCGAGAGATAAGCGATACCATAAGACGAAACAACATTAGAATAATTGGGATCCCAGAAGAAGAAGAAAGAGAGAGAGGGGCAGAAGGTATAATGGAGCAAATTATAGCAGAGAACTTCCCTAATTTGGGGAAGGAAACAGGCATCAAAATCCAGGAAGCACAGAGAACCCCTCTCAAAATCAATAAAAATAGGTCAACTCCCTGACATCTAATAGTAAAACTTACGAGTCTCAGAGACAAAGAGAAAATCCTGAAAGCAGCTCAGGAGAAGAGATATGTAACCTAAAAGGGTATAAACATTAGATTGGCAACAGACCTATCCACAGAGACCTGGCAGGCCAGAAAGGACTGGCAGGATATATTCAGAGCACTAAATGAGAAAAATATGCAGCCAAGAATACTATATCCAGCTAGGCTGTCATTGAAAATTGAAGGAGAGATAAAAAGCTTCCAGGACAAACAAAAACTAAAGGAATTTTCAAACACAAAACCAGCCCTACAGGAAATCTTGAAAGGGGTCCTCTAAGCAAAGAGAGAGCCTAAAAGCAACATAAACCAGAAAGGAACACAGACAATATACGGTAACAGTCACCTTACAGGCAATACAATGGCACTAAATTCCTATCTTTCAATAGTTACCCTGAATGTAAATGGGCTAAATGCCCCAATCAAAAGACACAGGCTATCAGACTGGATTAAAAAACAAGACCCATCGATATGCTGTCTGCAAGAGACTCATTTTAGGACCAAAGACACCCCCAGATTGAAAGTGAGGGGGTGGAAAACCATTTACCATGCTAATGGACACCAAAAGAAAGCTGGGGTGGCAATCCTTATATCAGACAAATTAGATTTTAAACCAATGACTGTAATAAGACATGAGGAAGGACATTATATCCTACTTAAAGGATCTATCCAACAAGAAGATCTAACAATTGTAAATATCTATGCCCTTAACATGGGAGCAGCCAATTATATAAGGCAATTAATAACAAAAGCAAAGAAACACATCGACAACAATACAATAATAGTGGGAGACTTTAACACCCCCCTCACTGAAATGGACAGATCGTCTAAGCAAAAGATCAACAAGGAAATAAAGACTTTAAATGACACATTGGACCAAATGGACTTCATAGACATATTCAGAACACTCCACCCCGAAGAAACGGAATACACATTCTCTTCTAGTGCCCATGGAACATTCTCCAGAATAGATCACATCCTAGGTCATAAATCAGGTCTCAACCGGTACCAAAAGATTGGGATCATTCCCTGCCTATTTTCAGACCACAATGCTTTGAAACTAGAACTCAATCACAAGAGGAAAGTCAGAAAGAACTCAAATACATGGAGGCTAAAGAGCATCCTACTGAAGAATGAATGGGTCAACCAGGAAATTAAAGAAGAATTAAAAAAATACATGGAAACCAATGAAAATGAAAACACAACTCTTCAAAATCTTTGGGATGCAGCAAAGGCAGTCCTAAGAGGAAAGTCTATAGCAATACAAGCCTTTCTCAAGAAACAAGAAAGGTCTCAAGTACACAACCTAACCCTACACCTAAAGGAGCTGGAGAAAGAACAGCAAATAAAGCCTAAACCCAGCAGGAGAAGAGAAATCATAAAGATCAGAGCAGAAATCAATGAAATAGAAACTAAAAGAACAGTAGAACAGATAAAGGAAACTAGGAGCTGGTTCTTTGAAAGAATTAACAAGATTGATAAACCCCTGGCCAGACTTATCAAAAAGAAAAGAAAAATGACCCAAATCAACAAAATCATGAATGAAAGAGGAGAGATCACAACGAACAACAAAGAAATACAAACAATTATAAGAACATATTATGAGCAACTCTATGCCAGCAAATTAGATAACCTGGAAGAAATGGAGGCATTCCTAGAGATGTATCAACTACCAAAACTGAAGAAATAGAAAACCTGAAAAGACCTATAACCACTAAGGAAATTGAAGCAGTCATCAAAAATCTCCCAAAAAACAAAAGCCCAGGGCCAGATGGCTTCCCAGGGGAATTCTACCAAACATTTCAAGAAGAATTAATACCTATTCTTCTGAAACTGTTCCAAAAAATAGAAATGGAAGGAAAACTTCCAAACTCATTTTATGAGGCCAGCATTACCTTGATCCCAAAACCAGACAAAGACCCCATCAAAAAGGAGAATTACAGACCAATATCCCTGATGAACATGGATGCAAAAATTCTCACCAAAATACTAGCCAATAGGATCCAACAGTACATTAAAAGGATTATTCACCATGACCAAGTGGGATTTATCCCTGGGCTGCAAGGTTGGTTCAACATCTGCAAATCAATCAACGTGATACAATACATTAACAAAAGAAAGAACAAGAATCATATGATCCTCTCAATAGATGCAGAAAAAGCTTTTGACAAAGTACAGCATCCTTTCTTGATCAAAACTCTTCAGAGTATAGGGATCGAGGGTACATACCTCAATATCATAAAAGCCATCTATGAAAAACCTACAGTGAATATCATTCTCAATGGGGAAAAACTGAGAGCTTTCCCCCTAAGGTCAGGAACGCGGCAGATGTCCACTATCACCACTGCTATTCAACATAGTATTGGAAGTCCTAGCCACAGCAATCAGACAACAAAAAGAAATCAAAGGCATCCAAATTGGCAAAGAAGAAGTCAAACTCTCACTCTGCAGATGATATGATACTTTATGTGGAAAACCCAAAAGACTCCACCCCAAAACTGCTAGAACTCATACAGGAATTCAGTAAAGTGGCAGGATATAAAATCAATGCACAGAAGTCAGTGGCATTCCTATACACCAACAACAAGACAGAAGAAAGAGAAATTAAGGAGTTGATCCCATTTACAATTGCACCCAAAACCATAAGATACCTAGGAATAAATCTAACCAAAGAGACAAAGGATCTTTACTCAGAAAACTATAAAATACTCATGAAAGAAATTGAGGAAGACACAAAGAAATGGAAAAACGTTCCATGCTCATGGATTGGAAGAACAAATATTGTGAAGATGTCAATGCTACCTAGAGCAATCTACACATTCAATGCAATCCCTAGCAAAATACCATCCACTTTTTTCAAAGAAATGGAACAAATAATCCTAAAATTTGTATGGAGCCAGAAAAGACCCGGCATAGCCAGAGGAATGTTGAAAAAGAAAAGCAAAGCCGGCGGCATCACAATTCCGGACTTCCAGCTCTATTACAAAGCTGTCATCATCAAGACAGCATGGTACTGGCACAAAAACAGACACATAGATCAATAGAACAGAATAGAGAGCCCAGAAATGGACCCTCAACTCTATGGTCAACTCATCTTTGACAAAGCAGGAAAGAATGTCCAATGGAAAAAAGACAGTCTCTTCAACAAATGGTGTTGGGAAAATTGGATAGCCACATGCAGAAGAATGAAACTGGACCATTTCCTTACACCACACACAAAAATAGACTCCAAATGGTTGAAAGACCTCAATGTGAGACAGGAGTCCATCAAAATCCTAAATCAGAACACAGGCAGCAACCTCTTCAACCTCAGCTGAAGCAACTTCTTCCTAGAAACATTGCCAAAGGCAAGGGAAGCAAGGGCAAAAATGAACTATTGGGACTTCATCAAGATAAAAAGCTTTTGCAAAGCAAAGGAAACAGTCAACAGAACCAAAAGACAACCGACAGAATGGGAGAAGATAATTGCAAATGACATATCAGATAAAGGGCTACTATCCAAAATCTATAAAGAACTCATCAAACTCAACACCCAAAGAACAAAGAATCCAATCAAGAAATGGGCAGAAGACATGAACAGACATTTTTCCAAAGAAGACATCCAAATGGCCAACAGACACATGAAAAAGTGCTCAATATCGCTCGGCATCAGGGAAATCCAAATCAAAACCTCAGTGAGATACCACCTCACACCAGTCAGATGGCTAAAATTAACAAGTCAGGAAACAACAGATGTTGGCGGGGATGCGGAGAAAGGGGAACCCTCCTACACTGTTGGTGGGAATGCAAGCTGGTGCAGCCACTCTGGAAAACTGTATGGAGGTTCCTCAAAAAGTTGAAAATAGAGCTACCATATGATCCAGCAATTGCACTACTGGGTATTTACCCCAAAGATACAAAAGTAGGGATCCGAAGGGGTACGTGCACCCCGATGTTTATAGCAGCAATGTCCACAATAGCCAAACTGTGGAAAGAGCCAAGATGTCCATCGACAGATGAATGGATAAAGAAGATGTGGTATATATACACAATGGAATATTATGCAGCCATCAAAAGGAATGAGATCTTGCCATTTGCAACGACGTGGATGGAACTGGAGGGTATTATGTTGAGTGAAATAAGTCAAACAGAGAAAGACATGTACCATATGATCTCACTGATATGAGGAATTCTTAATCGCAGGAAACAAACTGAGGGTTGCTGGAGTGGGGGGTGGGGTGGGAGGGATGGGGTGACTGGGTGATAGACACTGGGGAGGGTATGTGCTCTGATAAGTGCTGTGAATTGTGCAAGACTGCTGAATCTCAGATCTGTACCTCTGAAACAAATAATGCAATATATGTTAAGAAAAAAAAAGAAGAAGAAGAAGAAGGTAGCGGGAGGGTAGAATGAAGCGGGGGAAATCGGAGGGGTAGACGAACCATGAGAGGCGATGGACTCTGAAAAACAAACAGGGTTCTAGAGGGGAGGGGGGTGGGAGGATGGGTTAGCCTGGTGGTGGGTATTGAGGAGGGCACGTTCTGCATGGAGCACTGGGTGTTATGCACAAACAATGAATCATGGAACACTTTATCTAAAATTAATGATGTAATGTATGGGGATTAACATAAGAATTAAAAAAAAGGAAAAAAAGTGAAAAATGTTAAAATCTTGAACCATAAAAAAAAAAAAGGAGAATTACAGACCAATATCCTTGATGAACATGGATGCAAAAATTCTCACCAAAATACTAGCCAACAGTACATTAAAAGGATTATTCACCATGACCAAGTGGGATTTATCTCTGGGCTGCAAGGTTGCTTTAACATCTGCAAATCAATAAATGTGATACAACACATTAATAAAAGAAAGAACAAGAACAATATGATCTTCTCAATAGATGCAGAAAAAGCACTTGACAAAGTACAGCATCCTTTCTTGATCAAAACTCTTCAGAGTATAGGGATAGAGGGTACATACCTCAATATCATAAAAGCCATCTATGAAAAACCTACAGCAAATATCATTCCCAACGGGGAAAAACTGAGAGCTTTCCCACTAAAGTCAGGAACACGGCAGGGATGTCCACTATCACCACTGCTATTCAACATAGTTTTAGAAGTCCTAGCCACAGCAATCAGACAACAAAAAGAAACAAAAGGCATCCAAATCGGCAAAGAAGAAGTCAAATTCTCACTCTTTGCAGATGATATGATACTTTATGTGGAAAACCCAAAAGACTCCACCCCAAAACTGCTAGAACTCATACAGGAATTCAGTAAAGTGGCAGGATATAAAATCAATGCACAGAAATCAGTGGCATTCCTATACACCAACAAGACAGAAGAAAGAGAAATTAAGGAGTCGATCCCATTTACAATTGCATCCAAAACCATAAGATACCTAGGAATAAATCTAACCAAAGAGGCAAAGGATCTGTACTCAGAAAACTATAAGGGGCGCCTGGGTGGCTCAGTCATTAAGCGTCTGCCTTCGGCTCAGGTCATGATCCCAGGGTCCTGGGATCGAGTCCCACATTGGGCTCAGGAGGCCTGCTTCTCCCTCTCCCACTCCCCCTGCTTGTGTTCCTGCTCTCGTTATCTCTCTCTGTGTGTGTGTCAAATAAATAAATAAAATCTTAAAAAAAAAAAAAAAAAGAAAAGTATAAAATACTCATGAAAGAAATTGAGGAAGACAAAGAAATGGAAAAACGTTCCATGCTCATGGACTGGAAGAACAAATATTGTGAAGATGCCAATGCTACCTAGAGCAATCTACACATTCAATGCAATCCCAGCAAAATACCATCCACTTTTTTCAAAGAAATGGAACAAATAATCCTAAAATTTGTATGGAACCAGAAAAGACCCCAAATAGCCAGAAGAATGTTGAAAAAGAAAGGCAAAACTGGCGGCATCACAATTCTGGACTTCAAGCTCTATTACAAAGCTGTCATCATCAAGACAGCATGGTACTGGCACAAAAACAGACACATAGATCAATGGAACAGGATAGAGAGCCCAGAAATGGGCCCTCAACTCTATGGTCAACTAATCTTCGACAAAGCAGGAAAGAATGTCCAATGGAAAAAAGACAGTCTCTTCAACAAATGGTGTTGGGAAAATTGGACAGCCACATGCAGAAGAATGAAACTGGACTATTTCCTTACACCACACACAAATATAGACTCAAAATGGTTGAAAGACCTCAGTGTGAGACAAAAGTCCATCAAAATCCTAAAGCAGAACACAGGCAGCAACCTCTTCGACCTCAGCCATAGCAACTTTTTCCTAGAAACATCGCCAAAGGCAAGGGAAGCAAGGGCAAAAATGAACTATTGGGATTTCATCAAGATAAAAAGCTTTTGCGCAGCAAAAGAAACAGTCAACAAAACCAAAAGACAACTGACAGAATGGGAGAAGATATTTGCAAATGACATATCAGATAAAGGGCTAGTATCCAAAATCTATAAAGAATTTATCAAACTCAACACCCAAGAACAAATGATCCAATCAAGAAATAGGCAGAAGACATGAACAGACATTTTTCCAAAGAAGACATCCAAATGGCCAACAGACACATGAAAAAGTGCTCAACATCGCTCGGCATCAGGGAAATCCAAATCAAAACCTCAGTGAGATACCACCTCACACCAGTCAGAATGGCTAAAATTAACAAGTCAGGAAACGACAGATGTTGGCGGGGATGCGGAGAAAGGGGAACCCTCCTACACTGTTGGTGGGAATGCAAGCTGGTGCAGCCACTCTGGAAAACAGTATGGAGGTTCCTCAAAAAGTTGAAAATAGAGCTACCATATGATCCAGCAATTGCACTACTGGGTATTTACCCCAAAGATACAAATGTAGGGATTCGAAGGGGTACGTGCACCCCGATGTTTATAGCAGCAATGTCCACAATAGCCAAACTGTGGAAAGAGCCAAGATGTCCATCAACAGATGAATGGATAAAGAAGATGTGGTATATATATACAATGGAATATTATGCAGTCCTCAAAAGGAATGAGATCTTGCCATTTGCAACGACATGGATGGAACTGGAGGGTGTTATATTCAGTGAAATAAGTCAATCAGAGAAAGACATGTATCATATGACCTCACTGATATGAGGAATTCTTAATCTCAGGAAACAAACTGAGGGTTTGTTGGAGTGGTGGGGGATGGGAGGGATGGGGAGGATGGGTGATATACATTGGGGAGGGTATGTTCTATGGTGAGTGATGTGAATTGTGTAAGACTGTTGAATCACAGACCTGTACCTCTGAAACAAATAATACATTATATGTAAAAAAGTAAAAAAGAATATAGCAGGAGGGTAAGAATGAAGGGGGGAAATCAGAGGGGGAGATGAACCATAAGAGACTATGGACTCTGAAAAACAAACTGAGGGTTCTAGAGGGGAGGGGGGTGGGAGGATGGGTTAGCCTGGTGATGGGTATTAAAGAGGGCATGTTCTGCATGGAGCACTGGGTGTTATACGTAAACAATGAATCATGGAACACTACATCAAAAACTAATGATGTAATGTATGGTAATTAACATAATAAAAAAAGAATTAAAAAAAAAAAGCAAGACAGGACCTTGGATGTTTCCCATGGGTATTCATTCTCTTCATCTGTTAAAGGAGGGGGCTTGACTAAATTCATGACAAGAAGTAATGTGGCCATGAGCTCTCATGACCTACAGCAGACTCAGCAGACACTTTATTGCTACCCAGAAGCTACTCTCCCTACTTTCTCTCATGCTAACAGACCCTCATTTTGCCCGGGATAGTCACATGCCAGGCCCAGGAAGACCTTAGGATCCTTTGCTAGATACTCACTTTCCAGAATCCCCTGTGGATTCTAGGGGAGACCATGGAGTCCAGTTCTGACAAAGGCAACATGAGGAGGAGTTTCTGAGGAAGCTTTTGATTCCTTGGTGAAGGCTACAGACAGGAAGGGAGAGTCTGCTGACTAGGCCCCTTCACCCTGCCCTAAGTGCCCTGGTGATCCCTGGAGCAGCTGCAGACATCTTGGGAAGATAAAGAGGCAACAAGCCTGGAAAGAAGGCTGAGGATGGCAGAGGCGAGAGATCGGAGCCAAGTCCTTGATGACATGGATGAGCTGCCTGACCAACTCCAGAAGTGCCTCCCTCAGGATCTCTTGTTAAATAAACATTATGTGTCCTTTCGGTTGAAGCAACTGTTAAGGATTCTGTAAAGCTGCACAAACACAAACATCTGTTTGCTTTGCCTGGAGCTGGAATTATATCTGTTGATGTGGTCATGGTGATTATCTCCTGCTGATCAGTAGCTCTTATCAGCAGCGACACATGTCTTTGAGTAATAAGAAATAGTCAAATGAATCACTTTGCATAAATGTGGTTTGTTCGGTAGACAGGAATCTTTCCAAATATGAAGCCCCTGAGGGAAAAAGGGAAATATTATAAAGGAATCTTGGGTGATGAAAAGAGAAAAAGAAGGCCACCATGACTGTGCCAGGCATGCTGTTGGTCACATGCATTGGTCTCTGAGCACTTACTCTATGCCTGGCACTGTGTGAGCTGGTGGTGCAGCAATAACAAGGCAGGAAAGCACTTGCCCTCATTGGGTTTGAAGATGGTGGTGTGACAGGCTGTTCAAGAAGGGAGTATATGTGAGCTGAAGGTCACAAAAGAGGAAGGAAGGCAGTACATGGAAGCTCTGAGAACAGAAGGGGATAACTCATTGAGGATGCCAGGGAAGGGGGCCTCTCTGAGGAAGCCACATTTCAGCCAACACCTAGAGAGTATGTAGGAGTTGGCCTTGAGTGGAGAAGGAACTAGAAAGTTCCAGAGAGAGGGAAGACTTATATTCAGTCATCAGGACAGTTCTGTGCTCCGATACATGACAAGAGACTGTCATTTCCATTTCTGTCAGTCAGTCAGTTATGCCATAGGAACAAACAACCCAGAAATGTTTAAAGGGTCAAAGCAAAACAAGTTTATTTCTCCCTCATTCTTACATATGCACCACAGGTGGGCTGGGGCTTCTGCACATGGGAATTCCTCTGGAATCCAGGCTGAGGGAGGCTCCCTCTGGATCCACACATCCACAGTCACAGAGACAAGGGAAGGAAAACATGGCCAGCCATGCACTGACTCTCTCCAAAGCTTTTATCCAGAAGCGTCCACTGGCATTTTGTACACATTTCACCAGTCAAAGCAAATCACATGGTCACAAGTATACTCCCCTTGCAGGAAAGGGCATCGAATATAGGCGACCGGTGATATATTCTACTACATATCAGTACTATTATGTACCAATGAAAAAGCAGAGGTTTAAAGAGATGATATGATGTGTTCACAGTCACACAGAGGGGAAGTGGCAGAGCAAGGATTTAGAATCAGGGATTCCATTTCTAAGTCAAGAGCACTCTCTGCTATGACAGGAAGTGAACTGAAGTGCCCACCAGGCTTGGAAATGCTACAGCAGACATCCGAGGAGAACTCATGCTTCCCCCGCACATGGACTCCATGGGCTGGCCACCTGAGCAAGCTGATAGCCACAGTGCCCTCCACAGGACCTTCCTTCCAGCCAGTTCGGCCAGCAGAACAGAGAGTCCAGGCTCCCCAGGACTGCCCTCATGCCTCCAAGGCACACGACTCTTCTTAATTCTGCTGCTTTGAAACTTGCAGACATCTGTGGGTCTGTGCTGCCAAGATGAGCCCCCCCACCTGCACCACAGGCTCCTTCTTCTTGGAACAACGGATTCCTGGTTTTCCCAGCACAGAAGGCTACTGTCACCACCTCAGCTTACTCCCAGAGTGGCTTCTGGCTGCTCACCTCCTCAGAGATGAGCTACTGCTTCAGCTTCTTCGATTCTAGCAGCATCTTCTTGGTCCCTGTCCCTGATCCAAGTCTAGGACCAGGTAATAGTCATGCTTTAGACATTTGTGAGGATAACAAAAAGAGATCTTGGCTAATCTCCACATTTGTGGTGAAAAGTTGTTTCCTCTTCTAAATGCAGTAGAGTCAAAATGTCTAAGGAACCCCTGTTAGACCTTTAGGGATCCTTTTAAGATAGCATGAAGGAGGGGCACCTGGGTGGCTCAGACCATTAAGCATCTGCCTTCTGCTCAGGTCATGATCCTGGAGTCCCAGGATCGAGCCCCTGCTCAGTGGGGAGTCTGCTTCTCCCTCTCTCTCTGTGTGCTCTCTCTCTCAAATAAATAAAATCTTTAAAAAAAATAAAAATCTGGGCACCTGGGTGGCTCAGTTGGTTAAGCGACTGCCTTCGGCTCAGGTCATGATCCTGGAGTCCCGGGATCAAGTCCCGCATCGGGCTCCCTGCTCAGCAGGGAGTCTGCTTCTCCCTCTGACCCTCCTCCCTCTCATGCTCTCTGTCTCTCATTCTCTCTGTCTCAAATAAATAAAATAAAATCTTTAAAAAAAATAAAAATTTTAAAAAAGATAGCATGAAGGACATTTAAAAAGCTATTTAAATAAGTTCTATCATTGAAATAAACTCAGTATTGCACCCAGCATCCACTGTTGGCTCTGCCTTCCAAATACATGCGCAGTCTGACCCCTTCATCACCCCCACTAAACCTCAAGTCCAGGCCATCATCGTATCTCGGGCCGATGCCTACAACTGCTTCCCACTCAGACTCCTGGTTTCCTCCTACCTTTGTCCTGCCTGAGTCAATTCTCCACATGCCAGAGTGATTCAAAACAGCCATCAGAAATGGACAAAGAAGATGTGGTATATATACACAATGGAATATTATGCAGCCATCAAAAAATGAAATCTTGCCAGTTGCAACAATATGGATGGAACTAGAGGGTATTATGCTAAGCGAAAAAAGTCAATCAGAGAAAGACAAGTATCATATGATCTCACTGATATGAGGAATTTTTTTTTTTCAAAATTTTATTTATTTATTCATGAGAGACAGAGAGAGAGACAGAGGCAGAGGGAGAAGCAGGCTCCCCGTGGAGTAGGGAGCCCGATGCGGGACTCGATCCCAGGACCCTGGGATCATGACCTGAGCCGAAGGCAGACGCTTAACCGACTGAGCCACCCAGGCGTCCCTGATATGAGGAATTTGAGAAAAAAGACAGAGGATCATAGGGGAAGGGAAGGAAAAATGAAACAAGATGAAACCAGAGAGGGAGACAAACCATAAGAAACTCTTAATCTCAGGAAACAAACTGAGGGTTGCTAGAGTGGAGGGGGTTGGGAGGGATGGGGTGGCTGGGTGATGGACATTGGGGAGGGTATGTGATATGGTGAGCACTGTGAATTGTGTAAGACTGATGAATCACAGACCTGTACCCCCGAAACAAAGAATACATCATATGTTAATTTAAAAAATTTAAAAAAACAAACAGCCATCAGAGCGAGTCACGTGTCTGCTACAACCCTCCCCTCCAGTGGGTCCCATCTCCCTCAGAGTGAAAATTAAAGTCAGTGGAATGGCCCACTGGCCTCTCGTGGTTTGAGCCCATGGCCTGCTGGGCCTCCTCTCCTGACAGCCACCCCTCAGGCTCCCACCCTGCTGTGCGGGCCTTCTGGCTGTCCATGAACACTCCAGGCACCATGTCCGGGGCAATGCATTGCCATTCCCCTTTCTGGCACATTCTACCCAGTGAGGGGCACACTCGCTCACCTCTGGGGCCTTACACACATGTTGCCTTCTCCATGAGGGGCCCCTTGTCCCCACCTCTTACTTCAACTGAGCCACTTCCCCCAACCAGCCCTGCCCTGCCTATCTTTGCTCTGCTTTTTCTCCCTGGTACTTGTCACCCTCCACCACAGATTATCTGTTGTTGTGTAGTTTATTGCCTGCCTACACCCATGAAAAGCTCTGTGAGGGCAGGGTTATGTGTCCCTCTTTTTTCACTGCTGCAAAAACACCATTCATAGAACAGTAGGAGCACACAGTAAGAGCTCCATCAATATTTGTTGAATCAAGGAATTCTGTGACATCCTTATGGCAGTTGCCTTATCCAGGAACCCTCCTAAGCCTGGAAAGAAACAACATTGAGGTCTCTCAAGCAGTGAGAAACAAGGTTTTGGAGGACAACAGACCTCGGTTTGAATCCTAGCTCTGCCACTTGCCACCATGACTGCATGGGAACCATACCCAACACCATTGAACTTCCCTTTCTCTGCAAAATGAGACACCATCTCACAAAGTTTTTGTGAGGAATAAATGAGATGATAATGCATGTGGAGCTCATAACACCATGTCTGGCCCAGAATACACACTTAAGAGCCGGCAGCAGCTATTTCTAATTATTACATGATAAGGAGGAAATGCCGCATGGCTGAGGCGAGCAGGGATGGGGCCACCTGCGGCTTGCACACCAGCTAAGTGCTGGCTCTGGCAAGCTGGTCTTGCAGCCCTTGAAGTTCAAACTTTGCTTCAACAAAGTTTCAAATTAACATATGACATGGATCTTCAGAGACTCTGCCAAATAGTCAAAATCACAAGGTTAAGCTTCAAACACCAAGGTTTCCTGAAATATTAATTAGCATTGGAAAAAGAAGCAACACAGTGGGAAATGAAGGGAAAGACTTGGAGTGGATTTATAAAATTATAGAATTTCAACTAGCAGGAACCTTACAGAAAGTCCATTCCTAACCCCATGGCAGAGATTACCATGATAGTCCAGGAGGGCCTGGACTAAACGAGATCTAAGAGGCCCCCAACCCTGAGAGCTCTTGAAATCCTGAACCCTAGGTATCTGGCTTGCCTTGAGTCCCGCCAACAACCCAGTAGGCAAAGAATCCCACATGAGATGGGATAGAGGAGGGTGAGCATGTCTCTCACAGCACCTCCCCACCCCTGCCCCCAGTGTGGATGATAAAATGTGGGAGCTCTAGCTAATTTATCTTTCCTTTCTTTTGTTTAAGCCTGCACTACTCTTAAGGCTGCAAGAATCCCAAGTTCCATGCAGGTCACAGGACACATCTGATTTGTGGAGACCATGCAACTTCAGATTGGCCACATTTGTAAAACCTGCCCTCCACCAGGACAAATGAGGAGCAGAGATCCTCCTTCAACTACCATCCTGTGTCAGTGACACAGAGACCTATTCCTCGAGTGCAGTTCCCTCCCTCAGCAGGCACATTTAAGTTGCAATGTGCTTCTTGCCCTTCTGTGAGCTGGCCCAGGACCTGCATGCCTGGAATAGGTTCATCTATTTTGTCACTGCCGTGTTGGGGTTTTCAGAGGCACAAGTGAGGCCATCAGATCAGCATCCAGGTCAGGTATGAAGCTCATGGGAATGTGTACGCATGTTAGTGCCAGGTGCCCCTGGTTTAAGACACTGGCTCTGCCCTCACTAGTCTGTGTTTGTAGACAAATCCAGCAGGCTCCATTTCTTTGTGAGGAGAGACAGTGTTAAACACAGTGTTCAGGGCTGTTATGAAGAACAGAAACTGTGTATACAAGAGCCTGGCACAAAATGGGTCACTGATTATTTGTGACATTTTCATTACCTCCTAAGCTATCCCTTCCTTCCATCGCCCTTCTCCATCTCATACCTGAATCACAGCAGAATCCACCCAATGGGCCCCCTGTCTGATTCTTGCCCCTTCCCATCCCTCCTCCAATGCAGCCAAAAAGATGTTGCCTAAAACCTAGACGTGATCATGACACTTCCTGCATAAATCTCCACAGTGTTTTGGAGGACTCATTGTGTGAGTGGATATGAAGAGCACTGACAGAGATATCACTGCCAGGGTTCTTAGTTGCAAGAAACAGAAGCTGGTTCTGACTGATAAAACAGGAAAGAAATTATTTTAAGGATTTTGGGTGCATAATAATTACAAAGGGGAAAATAGTAACTTTACAGTAGAGAAACCTGGAAGTCAGCACCTTAACCAAGCGACCAAAGAAATATCATGAGTAAAGGACAAATCAAGATCATGTGCCTCCTGATATGATGCACTGAGGAGGACACAACAGCACTTCCATGGTTTTTCAAAAACATGCAAAAATGCATGTGACATGATTCTAATCATAAAGAAACATTACACAAACCCAAACTGAGACACCTTCTACGAAATAAAATGCCTGTCTGTTCTCTTAGTAAATATCAAGGTGATGAAAGAAAAAGAAATACTGAGGAACTGTTCCAGATTAAAAGAGATTAAGGGTATATGACAAGTAAATAAAATGTGTATTCCTAGATTGGGTCTTAGACCAGAAAATAATGTTTTCATCTTTTGCATGAAGAAACATTAGTGGTTCAGCTGGTAAAATTGGATCAAGGTCTGTAGATTGGGGTGATAGAACCGTATCAGCACAGATTTCCTGATTTGAGTCATTGTATTAAGGGTAATGTTAGAAAGAGTGAGAGGTGGGTAGCTCAGAGACTTGCAGGGATAGCTGGTGACTCAGATATGAGCTTCAGCTTTCAGGAGCAACATCCTTAACTGCCCTGGTAAGGATACCACCCCTGGATCTCATTAGATATACCATAGTTTATGCATCACTGGCAAATGATGGGCTCTAGGGCAAGGAACCTCTGTACCCAGAACTTGACCTGCTCCTAAGATCCTCTCAAACCTGGGTGCTTCTGCCACCTTCTGCAGCAAAATGGGTCACTGCAGGAGTCAAATTCATCTTATTACTCACTTTCACATCATATCTGTGTGGGTGCTAGCAATCACAGCACAACTGTTAAAGTACAGATGGCCTGTGTCCTAGCTGCAAGGGAGGCTATGAATTTGAGATTTCTGGTTTCTATGCTGGTGATGGGAAATTCCTAAGGCAAGGAAACAATTTTACAAACACTCATAAAATGTTTTAGCTTACTTTGAAAAGTCATCAAACATGGCTAAACAAACAAGGTAAAGGGTAATGATCATTCATAAATTCTACTTACTGTTATTCATTTCGGGCACAACCAAACTCAAGCTTGTCCAGTTTAAAATAAATTCCTCTTTCTTCCTCTCTAGATGGTTATTCTCCAACCACTATAAAGTCTGTTAGTGGTTGATATTTTTGTGGCTTTTGAGATGGACACTGCAATTCATTGCCTTCTTTCTGCAGAAGTTTACAACAATCTTGCATCAAGTAAAAGTGCTTTTGGCTATGTCTAAACCTAAAACAAAAGGAGCCCTGATCATATTTCAGCACGCTAGAGCTGTGAAGAGAGAGATGAATAGGTGTTTCCACACAGAGAGAACAAGGTGGTCAGTGTTTCTAAAACCCTACTGGTGCTAAGAATCACCCATCGTATTTGCTAAAATCCTGATTCTGAGCTCCAGGCCCCCAGAGAGTGATTCAGTGGGACTGTGGAATGTGCTGGGGTCTGGCTTCCACACTTTCAGCAAAATCCCCACATTTTTCCAAGGCAAATGGTGGCCAGATGGCACTTTGAGAAATTCTGGAGGAGGGGCATGGATAAAGGCAAGAAGGTGGGATCACTCTGATGCCTATAAGGAAATGCAAGTAGCTCAGGACAGGAAGCCAGGGAGGTGAAACTGGGGACCACAGCTGGGGATGAACTGGGCTCATCCACCTGCCCCATAAAAGTGACCTTCCACAGAAAAGGATGGAAAAGATAACTTCTAAACTCCGTGCTGACAGCATCAGTTGGTCAGTTCATGAAACCACACCAGCTTTGGTGTGGTTTGGACTTCTGCAGGTCTCATTTTAAGTTTTTATTTCTTTATTCATGTATTTATTTTCACCACCTCTGGCACCAACTGCTCACGCCCCACCGTTGACTCCACAGAACAAAGACTGGCATTCTCACCGCACAGTCTTTCTGTGTCCAGAGAAGGAAACAGTGGATTTTTGTCTCCAACTCCAACAGCAGCCTTCCAAGAGGTGTCCCCTTGGAGAGGTAGGGTGTCCCCTCCATCTGCAGGCACAGCACCCCTCCCCAGCACAGCTCACATCCCAGATCCCAGGCTGCTGCTCCGTCCCGCAGCCCCCACATTGTGACAGAAATGCATTCCATTTATTCTCAGTGAGAAGCCTCTCTCCCTTCCGGCCCTGGATTGATGGGACTGAAATGGCCGATTTAATTAGTCCAGTTGCCAGCTCGCCTTATTACTTTCCCATTTATGATGAAATAATGGGGAGCAAATGAAAGGGATTTGTCACCTCCTAAGGAACCAGTGAGGCTGGGTAGGATGCCAATTTCTGGGCTCAGCTGCAGCCCTTACCTCAAGGCAGACAAGGGAAGTCATTGCCTTTCCAAGAAAATCAGTACTTGTGTTAGTCTGTGGAGTCCAGTAGGAAGTGGGACCAATAGTGCTAGACTGTAGTTCTCCTAACACTCACCCAGGAAGCCTGGGGAGATCTGCTTCTACCACTTTGTGTGCAACCATGGACGGGTTGCTGACCTTGCTCACTGAATTTCAAGGTCGGACTCTGCATTTGAACCACCTCAGAAGAGTTTCTACATAGGGTCACCCAGGTGCCACCCCAGTGCTTGTGATTCTTCGAGCCTGAATAGGGCCCAGGATCCACCCGAGTAGACAATGTCCAAGTAATTCTTTTTTTTTTTAAAGATTTTATTTATTTATTTGACAGAGAGACACAGCGAGAGAGGGAACACAAGCAGGGGGAGTGGGAGAGGGAGAAGCAGGCTTCCCGCCAAGCAGGGAGCCCGATGCGGGGCTCGATCCCAGGACCCTGGGATCATGACCTGAGCCGAAGGCAGACGCTTAACGACTGAGCCACCCAGGCGCCCCAATGTCCAAGTAATTCTAATGCACACTGGCACTGAAAGCCCCCAGACTGGACATATGCAGTCCTTGGTCCCCATGGACCACCCTGGCCTCATTCCTGATACCACACCACCATGTATGTCATACGTGTCAGCTGCAGAGAAATTCTCATCAGTGCCGAAATGCCACAGCATTGCCTACCACCCAATTCTACACATGCTGTTCCTGCCTAAGATTTACTTTTTTTCCTCCACCCACTCCTTTCTCCACTGTCAAACTCTTTCTCCCTATAAAAGGCCCAAAACAAATATCACCTCCATGAAGCTTTCCCTGATTCTCAGAGGAGGAGCCTGTCACACTGTCCCCTGTGTACACAGAGCATTCTGTGCAACTCTTCCTCAAAGAAGACATTTAATTCTACATTTTTCAAGTCTTCTCCCAAGTAGATAATGAGATCCTTGGACTTAACATTTTGTTCATCTTAGTATCCCCCGGAACCCAGAAAAAGTGTGTGGTACCTTAGCAGGTATTCAAAATATGTATGGGATGAAAGAATCAATCAATCCATCAATCAATCAATTTTAAGCCAAGCTCATCGTCTATTAAGCCCCAGCTCTCAGCTTAGAAATGATAAAATGGGGCGCCTGGGTGGCTCAGTTGGTTAAGCGACTGCCTTCGGCTCAGGTCATGATCCTAGAGTTCCGGGATCGAGTCCCACATCGGGCTCCCTGCTCAGCAGGGAGTCTGCTTCTCCCTCTGACCCTCCTCCCTCTCATGCTCTCTGTCTCTCATTCTCTGTCTCGCAAATAAATAAAATCTAAAAAAAAAAAAAAAGAAATGATAAAATGTATAGCTGTCTGAGTGATGTGACTTCAGAGAGATCAATAACTCTCTCCATGCCCTGAAATAGCTTCCCTCAAATCCCATTATGGTGCATGAAATTCTCACTGTTAGTTTACTCATTTAATTCAACAAATATTGATTGTGACAAGAGGCATATGAGATAAACTTGAAATTACAGCTGGACCTTGTCTACTATGCCCACCTGAGCAAAGCATTGGAGGAGCGGCTCTTCGTCGGCAAGGAGGCACTTAGCCATGGAAGGCTTGGGGGAAGAGTATTCTAGCTCTTGGGAAACTGGTGGCTGTATCCTCAGGGAAGGAACAAGGACTGCAGGAGGAGCAGATGCAGTGGATGAAAAAAGCTAAGGAGTTCATTTGCAGGCATGCTGAATTGGAAACCCTATGGCACCTCTCAGAGGAGGTGGGCAGCAGGTAATGGATACAAGCTTCTGGAGCTCAGAGGAGAAGGGTCCTTGGGAGACTGCCATTAGGGAGTCTGGGCAGGTCCAGAACATGCAGTGGAGTAGATGATACCACACAGGAAGTTTGCAGCATAAGAAGAAAAACAGTCAGGGACCAAATATAGGGAAAATCTTTTAGTGGACAGAAGTTAAGGCACCTAGCATTTACCTAAGCTCTTAAACATACTCATCGTCTTGATTAATTAACATTTGTTGAATGAATGAGTGAGTGAATGGATGAACTTTGTGTTGTAAGTACTAATTTCCATTTTCTCGGTACAATAACTAGAGCTTAGAGAGCAAAATGACTTAACCAGGATTATACAGTTAGTGAGAGGCAGAGCTGAAACTCAAACTGCTTTGTCTGACTTAGAGGTTCAAACTTTGCTATCCTTCTTATTATGGTGTTTGAGGTGAGAGCCACTGGCAGCCATATTGGTCCCTGACAGCTGCATGGGCTGAGCGGCAGCTGGCTCCGAGCCGCTCTCAACACCTGGCTGAGGACACCAAGTGCCAGTCCTGTAGTCACTGACTTCTTATTGATAGCCTGATATTGGTCAAGGTGGACATATTTACACCACAGGAATTGACAAATGCTAAAAACTCTATGAATTAGCTTTTTGGTTTGGTTGGGTTTTGTTTTTTTTTTAAGATTTTATTTATTGATTTGAGAGAGCGAGCGTGTGAGCTGGGAGGGGTAGAGAAAGAATCTGAGGCAAACTCTGTGCTAAGCACGGAGCCCGACATGGGGCTCAACCCCAGGACTCTGAGATCATGACCTGAGCCAAAACCAAGAGTCGGACACTTAACCGAGACACCAGGTGCCCCTTGTTTTTTTTTAAACTTGTTTGTTTGCTTCCAGAAAGCCAGTTTTAAACATTTACCTGGATACTAGTTGGGAAAAGCCAAGTTATAGGATTCCCATTTTGTAGAGATAACAGACTCCGGTGGTTAAAATAGCCCTTTGTTTTTCATGTGAGGAAATGAAAGCCCAAGAAATTAAATGATGAACAAAGTAGCACAGCCCATGAGCGGTGGGCAGAGCCAGAGCTAGAACCCAGGTCTTTTTTCCAGGACCTCAGGCCGCATGGCAGGCTGGAGTCAGAGTTCTTGGGAAGGCTACTGCTCTGAACCCAAACCCATGGCCACATCTTGCCTTACGGGGTTGGCATCACTGAGTCTCATGGTTTCTTGTTTCTGCCCTTCTGACTCCCAACATGTGCTAGAAGGTGGAGTGGTGGGTGCCAAGCACCCAGTCTTTGGAATCAAGTTCTATCTCTTAGCAATTGTGAGATTTAAGACAAAATGCTACATGTGCCCAAACGTAAGACAACCCGATCGGCTGTACTTTATTTCCCAATGACAGTATCCAAAGAATGGTGAAGCCAATATGGACACATAAACTTGCGGTGATATGCACAGAGGCAAATGTCTACCCATTCTGTAAGATTTATGCATTCAATTATGTGTACGTATTTCAAATCATATCTAAAACAAACATCCATTTAATCACCTCTCATAGTTAGTGAAATAATATTATACAGACTCTTCCCACATATCCCTACATCAGTGTCTCCGTCCTCAAAAGACCCATTCATCACAGCATCCTCAAGTACATCGTTGGCTCTTATGGCTAGGCTGCTTGAGACATGGGACTTTCTGAAGTCGCTGGAATTGTATATCAGGCTGTTTTTAAATTCATCGATCTCACAGATGTATATTCCAGATCACTACAGTGTGACTACTTATTATATTTTTAGACATTTGGATCTAGCTGCTTTTCATATATCAAAGAATATTCACACTTTGAAAGTTATAAAGCATAACACACAGTGCCTTATGTTAATTTCGACCTAACATTAAGACAGATGCACTAGTTTTTGTTGTTTATTTAATATTTGCCAAGGATGTGATTTTTGACTTTTTTTTCCATCCTTTCCATGTCTTTATATTTGAGGACCTTATAAATACCATGTAGATAGATGTCTAAAAACCAGAATGATAATCGTTGTCTTTTATCAGGAACAACTTCTCGAGTTACATTTGCTGATATCCTTAGGTTTATCTTTTTTCTTGTATTCTGTGCCATTTGCCCTCTTTTATGTTGCTTTTGCCGTCCTTTCTTATATTAATATACATTTTTTGAACTGCTATATTGTTCTCATTCCATATATTTCCAGCTGCTGGTTTGGAAGTTATATCTTCTGTTTCTATTCTTTTAGGGCCATTCCTAGAAATTTCAGCACGCTGACTTGGCACATTAGCATTTCAGAGTCTAAGTTCTTGGAACATTTTTTTCTCCCTTCACTCCCTTCTTAACTTATATTCTCTCATGCTTGTGTATTTTAATTCTTTTTTTTTTAACTTCACAAGATATAATTTTTGCTGTTTCATATAATTAAGTCTCTCTAAGACTCAAGAGGTGAATAGGAGTTAGTCTATCAGAAAAGAAAGAATAAGGGGCACCTGCGTGGCTCAGTCGGTTAAGCGCCCAACTCTTGATTTCAGCTCAGATCGTGATCTCAGGGTCGTGAGATCAAGCCCCATGTCCGGCTCCACACTCAGCGAGAAGTCTGCTTAGGATTCTCTCTCTTCTTCTGTGTCTCCCCCATGCATGCTCTCTCTCTCTCTCAAATAAATAAATAAATCTTAAAAAAAAAAAAAAGAGGGTTCCTGGGTGGTTCAGTCGGTTAAGCACCTGCCTTCAGCTTGGGTCATGATCCCAGGGTCCTGGGATTGAGCCGCACATTGGGCTTCCTCCTCAGCAGGCAGTCTGCCTCACCCTCTCCCTCTCCCTCTGCCATCCCCCCTGCTTGTGCTCTCTCTCTCTGTCAAATAAATAAATAAAACATTTAAAAAGAAAAAAAAGAAAGAAAGGAGGGAATAACATACCAGAATGACAGAGCTAATGTAGTGTTTCCCGAAATAGGGCATATGTATCACTACGGAAGATAACTTAGGTAATGTCGGGAGGACCTTTATATTTTTATTTCAATAGTTATAAATTTATTTTCATATTAATTAGAAAAAAATTATATACACACAAATGCACAGACACACATGGGTTCAGTACATCAAACCCATGTTTTCACACCTAGTGTAGCTAAGTGAAAATCCACTTTTTAAATAACGGTTAATCTTAAAAATAAAGATTAAATAATGGTACAGGTGGTATGGAAAAATGCAAAAATCATAAAGGTGATCTCTAAATATCCAGAGTTCTAGAAGCACTAAGCTAAGGTGCAGAGGTATGAAACAGCATGGGGCAGGGAAGCACTACACCAGTTTAAACTAGTGGAGTTGTAAACTGGATGTGGGGCCACTGTGGGGAAGCAACTGGGTTCTTTGGAAGGGACCACATCATGCAAGCCTTCAAACACTTAGTAAGTTGGAACATCTCCCGAGGGCAGAGCATCGTGGAGAGGACAGAGTCAAGGAGGTGGTCAGGATTTTGGTTTGAGCAAATGGGACACTCAGTCCCATGCTTCAAGTCTTGAGAAATGCCTGCCAGCTGAAACAGTCAGAGATGCAAGCCAGCCAAGATAAATGTACAAGGAGAGTCACTGTGGTGTCATTTATGATGGTGGAAGGCTGCAAACAAGCTAAATGGTAGACAAAAGACTGAGTTCACAGCAGCAGATCCATGCGTGGAAGATGCAATCATCAAAGTCATCTTAAGAATATACAATGACGTGGGAGAAATGCTCACACGTAAAGTAAAAACTCTGAATACAAGTCTATATTCAGCATGAATGTATATATTCATTAGAGGAAAAAAATAAAATACACATCACATAATATACATAAAACTGTTTATATATGATGATATATTTACAATTTTTAAAATAACTTTTGGTATTTTCTAAAATTTCTACCACAAATAGCATTTTATTTTTTTAATTCAGGGAAACGGTTATTTTTAAAAAGAAAAAGACATTTCCACCAAGATAGGGCTGAAAAAGCGAAGGAGGAACCCCTTGCCCCTCCCAAAATTGAAGCCAAAGCAAAGACTCTGAAGGTCAAGAAGACAGTGCTGAAAGGCATCTATTCTACTCAAAACAAAACAGAACAAGAAGACCTGCACATCATCCACACTGCAGCAGATGAGACACTGGCCTCTCTCAAGAGCACTGCCGGGAGGGACAAGCTCCATGACTGTTCATCATCAAACTCCCCTAAGGACTGAGTCGGCCGAGAAGAAGAACCAAGAGAACTCAGTGCTTATGTGCACTGTGGATGTCCAGGCCAATAAGCCCCCAGATCAAGCCAGCTGCAACAAAGCTCGGTGATCTTGACTGGCCAAGGTCAACCTGTTGATGGGGTCTGATGGAGCGAAGAGGAGTACATTCGATCGGCCCCCGACTAAGGTGCCTGGGATGTTACCACCAAAACTGGGATCATCTAGCCTAGCTTTGTCACCATCAAACAAAGAAAAGGAAGAGAAAGGAGTCACTGAGGACCCTTTGTTGCTGCCCCTGTAATCATCTCCCCAGGAAAAAAAAAAAAGGAAAAAGAACAGATCTTGTGACTAATTTCAAAATCAGAGGATGTGTTCAAATTCCCTTTATGCTCACTGTCCTTTTGTCTCCAACCGGCTGGGTGCTAACACAGGGAGCTGGGCTTTTGTTTCCGTAACCCTGGGCCTATCGTCACCAATAGTGGTTTGTCAGGACTATTTTCTGAATCAAAACTGGGGCCCTGGGAGAGGAGGAGGATTTCTGATCAGTCCCCAGTGTTTGTCCTACACGAGTGAACTTCCAAAGGGGACAGAGAGAGAAAATGAAAATCCAGTGTAAGGGGGAGAAACTATTTTCTCTATACTCAAGCTAAGTATTTTAATTATCTGATCGTGTTTAAGCAATGGAATAAAATGGAGTTAAGGCTTGTATTTTTATTTTTTAATGCTATCTTTTTTCCCTTCATTCATTTGTGGATTCGTTGAATCTCAGGGTTGGGAAGGCCTGCAAGCTCCTGTGGTCCAATCCTTTCCTTCTGCAGAAGGGAAACTGAGGCTCAATTCTGGTTTGAGTTGGAGTTTAGTGAGGGAGGTGCACAGAGACAGAACTGAGGAGGAACAGCTGGGATGTAGTGAAAAATATTGTATGGCTTGAGATTTTACAGCATTTCAATGTTTCTAAGCCACGTAAAAGTCGTTTAGCACTGACACTCAAATCTACAAACGTAAACGGGGATAATATGCCCCACTGAGTGGATATCTGGAAGATGCCAAGCAAGTGCTGGGCATACGGTCAGGTCTCGGTATAGATCACACGCAGTGGAAAGCAGGTGACATCCACGTTGCATACGTCACTGCACATGGAACGTGAGGTCAGGAGTTGCTATTATCATCCCTCTGTTACAGAGCAAGAAGGCAAAGCTACAAAGCCAGAAAGCTGCAGAGTCAAAATTCACACACAATTTACAAAATCAGGGCTTGGAACTGTTGAACACTATTACACCCTGATTGTTTCTTTATACTTTTAAAATCAGTAGTGAATGCACTACAGGAACTGTCAAGTGCTCACTGTTTAAGGAATTTGTATTTTTTCTAAGTATCCAATGTGGTTGGGGTTTTTCTCAGATTCAAAATCAGTCTGAATCAGCAGTTTCTTCTCCAGACTGCTTTGCTAAGTGATAACTCGGGCTCCTTCCAGGTGGTTTCTAAAGGTCATTTGATTATAGTTCTGAGCACGCAGATCACCTGACAGCATTGGCGTAAGCACCCACAGGGCCAACGAGCTCCTGCGCAGGAAGTGGAAATATACCTTTTAAGGACAGCCTCTCGCTGGGTGTCAGGAAACCCACGATCCCATTCCCAGCTGCACCACTTACAACCCTCATGACCACAGGCACCGTCATTAACCTTGCTGAATCTCAATTTCTGCATCCATAAAATGGGAACTTATATTCAAATTAGGACAAAATAGAATTGCCCCCATGTGTCTTCGTCAGATACTGACAAAATTGGTTGGGAAATTCAAGATCCCCAAGTCCAGGGGTCATAAACTCAAAGGCCTATAGGGGCTGGGCAGATTGTATCAATGAGTGAAATAAACCCCATGTCAGACAACAGGGAGTGGTGGGGATTGTGGGGAAGGAAGGACCCTCAGTGAAAGACTTGTTGAGCTCCAACTTTGTGCAAAAATGTGGGCCCAGGAATTCTAGATTTCCCCCATTATCTACAGAAGGCAGAAATTTTATTTTTTATGAAAACTATTCTGAGTTTTAAATGCTGGCAATCAACTCAAATCATTCTGGATACTATAGAGGCCAAACAGACATTGCTGAGGCCTGGATTTGGCCTTGGGCTGATGGTCCACGACCTTTGATTCTAACCCATCTCCCTCCCATCCCCAGCGAAGACACTGAGGATCTGTGAGGTTAATGCAGTGGCCCCTGGTCACCACCAGGACCAGGATCCAAATGTCCTGTCACCTAGTTCAGCAAGTGGAAAATATACCTTTTAAGGAACACTTCTAAGCACCCAACTGCTTCTCCTCTGATTCTCTGGAGTGGCCTGGGAAAGGAGGAGCATAAATTCACCATAGCCGGCAGCAAACTCAGATCTCCCACCCTCTACGCTGGCAGGGTCATCATTTGGCCAAAGCACAAGGCACCAAAGAGATGATTCACTTCCTGGTCTTCTGCCTGTGAGGTGAGCAGTGAGGGGAAAGAGGCATTGGGCTCACGTCACGGGTTCAGGGAGATTTCATTGTTTCAGACACTGATGCATCTGCGTCTTCGTGAAAGTCTCTGTCGTTATTCCAATAATGCCCACAATCTCCTGTCTAATTTCTCAGGGGTTCCCTCCCTCTTACCTGCCGAGCAGAGCATTCCTCCAAATGACAGCGACACTGTCTCGCACAGGGAGAAGTGCTGTTACCCAGAGAACCGGCTTCAGAAGTCAGAACCGTGCAGGATAAAAGGCATCCAGTTACGCAGAAACATTTATGCCCAAGACCCTAATTGGATTATCAGTGGTCCAAAATTCAGCTTTAAACAATTATGCTTAAAATAAAGCACAAGCCTTTCTTAACTGTCCTTCCCGGCAAAGGGAGGAAAGGTTCTCACAATGTGTGGGAGAGTTTCTATTAATGAGGCAGAAAACAAATTCTTGGAGGAAAAAATTACAGACATCCACACAACTCATTGGTGGGTTTTCTTCCATTATTAAAAGGTTTTTTTTTTTTTTTAAACCAAAGAAAGTAAGTAATTGAAATCTCTATTCATAGCACAGTTATATTTCTGTGTGGGGGCCTGCAAAAGATCAGATAACCTTTTCAAATTTCACAAATGACATCTCATCTCCTGTGACTCACCAGACCTTCAATTTGAGGCAATGTGAACTTCTGACTGTCCACATACCACCCTCTAGGCTGGGTCCAGAAGTGAGTAAGATTGACTAGCGAGGCCTCGAAGAGCTCAGAGCCTGTGGGTGGAGAAGCCAACATCAAAGGATGATACAATCCACGTAAGCCTGGATATCAACCCCAAGCGCTGTGGAAGCAGAAGTTGGAACAACCAACAGTACCTGGGAGAGTCAAGGAAGGCTGCATGAAGGAGGTGACACTAATGGACGTTGAAGGATGAGTAGTAGTTTGCCACAGGGACAAGGTAGTGGATTGCCATTATGAGCAGAGAACACAAGTAATACCTGGTCACAGGTGTGAAAACACTGGTTCCTTCAGGAGACCCTGTGTAATGGATGATGGGGTCCTGGGGAGCACATGGTAGAATGCAGAACCCGTGATTTTGTACAAAGTGCTTTTGTCTTACTGTCTCATTTCATCCCTGAAATAGCCCAAAGCCCATGAATCCTGTATTGGTACTGAGCACTTGCGTGTGCCAGACACGTGGGCAAGTACTTTGCATTCATAATTTCATTTCATCTTCATCCTACAGATTTACAGGAAATATCCTTCCTGTCCTCATTTTGCAGACAGCAAGTCCAAGGCTGCCGGCCATTCGTAACCTGCCCCAGGTCACAGAGCAGAACCAGGATTCCTGTCCCGGCAGTCAGACTCCAAAAGCCGAACACTCTTCACCAGGCCTCTGCCACCTACATGAGGCCATGCTGAGCAAGGCACGTTAGTGGGATCCTGACAAAATAGGGATCGAATCCCCAGGAAACCAATGGGGAGCCTGAGGTCCAAAGTTATGAGGCAAAGGGTCCCAGTGGCATACTCTCAGTAAATGTATTTGCTGTGCCCTCCTGGAAAGGGCTGAGATAGTTGGAAACAGGAGCAATTGAGGCCGGACTAAGGACACAGGCTCCAAGAGTCAATACGTCATCCCAAAAGGCACAGAGAATGCAAGGCTGCGTCCAAACTCGGGGCTGGAGATGGGACTCTGTAACACTCTGGCTCTCTCCACTCTACCCCGTGGCCACGGTGAGCAGTCTGCAGCCAGCCCCACACAGCCTAAAGTCTCCGTGGAGAGCGACCGTTTACGCTAAAAGGTACAGGATCGCACCGGTCCCTGTGACATTGCCAACAGGTGCTTTCTCCCCCTCCCTCCACACTCGTCTGGGGATGGCTTATCACCCAGCACGGCAGCACTGGTAGAAATTCCCCTCCTCAACTTATGAGATCTACCCTCCAACACATGCTCACACAAAGGTCTCTGCAGGACATTTTAATTTAATTATTCATCCCCACCTTTGCTTCATCCTCCCCATTTACAAACCCCAGCAACACCCCACCCCTAAATCTCTTAGAGTGGGAAGTGGGCCAACTCTGAAGCGGAGAGGGAATTTGAATCCCGATTTCACGTTTTATTAACTTCTTGGGAATAGAGGTCCCGCAGCTATAACATGGGCTTCATCCATTCAACACATATTTATTGAGCACCTATAATGTCCCAGACACATAGAATTCATGGTCAGCAAAATGAAGCTAGTCCCCACCTCATAGAATCCACAATCCATCAGGAAAGAAAAGCAATGAAATCAACCACATTTGATAAACATTCAGTTGGAGGAAGAATAATTCTTAGAGCCAGGAGGGTGATATTTCTAATTCTTATCCAGGTTGTTAAAAGAAGATCTTCTATAGCCACTGCCTGAGAGCATTTTAGAATCAGCATGGTCAGGATCAAGAGGGCACAGAAAGAGGAAAGGCTTTAGATTCAGACAAGGCCAAGTGCCAACATTTACCAGACACACTTTTTCTCATCTGTAAAATGGGTATGTTAGCAGGACCTACCTCACAGGCTTGTTGGAATTTACATTTTTTGTGAATTAAATGAGATCGTGTCTGTTCCAGACCTGGCACATAGTAGGTATTTAATCCATAGTCGATCCTGTCACCTGGGTCCCTGAGTGCAGATGACAGCAGTGGCCCCACACGACAAGGCCTGAGTGCGGAGAGGTATCGGGACACACACAGCCACTGGGTCACCCCTCCCTCTTCATCAGTCCCTGGTAAGGATAGTAAACCCCAGAATGAGCAGGAAGCAGGATGAGGCACAAAGAGGCCCAAAGAAAATACAGAAGAAATCTAGTTCCAGCCACAACCAGGGGACCAACTTCCTAGGTGGCCCCGCGGCCACTCTGGTCAACTTTATTCTCACCTTCCAACAGGATAGTAGTATTTGTTCTGATCGTCCCACAGTGATAAATGTTGTAAAGACCAGAATCCAATGAAAGTCAATTACGAGCAGTAGGAAGCCATCCAGGGGAGAGTGATTAACGCTCTTCCAACAGCCGTGATTATTATTGTTCAGAGCGGGTCCGTGTTCTTAAATGGGGTTTATGATAAATCATGGTGAGGATGGGCTGATGAGAAAGTGGCACCTGCCTCCCTTACTGTGGGCAGAACAGAAAGACCAGAAGTCCTTTCTCGGTCAGTTTCAGCTGTGTGGCCTTGGTGATGTTCATGAACCTCTCTGAGCCTCTGTTTCCTCATCTGCAAAATGGGGAAGAATAATACATTCTCCCCAGCACAGCATTCTGAGGAGTCAAAGAGATGGCTGGGGTCAAGGGTCTGAACCATCAAGCAGTTGATAGTTCAGACCCTTGACCCCGGTGAGCAGCATCAGCCTCCCGGACCGCCCATCTGGAAGCCTGACTCCCCAGCTCCTTAGTCACCTCACACAGCCAGGCATTTCCCAGGAATCATGCTCACCTCCGAGATTCTGCCAGCATCCACAGGTACGGCCACTCACCTCGTCCAGAGCAGGCCCCTCAGTCTCCTTCTTGGGTTCCCCAACATTCTCCCGCACCCATCTGCAGTGCTCCTTCCCCATCTCAGAGGCAGCTTCCCTTTCCCAGTGGAGGACCAACCTCTCAGCCCACGCCCTCAGGCCCCACCTGTCCAAACCAGTTCTACCTCCTCTGCTCTGTCCTCGAAGCCCAGCCTGGAGGCAGGCACTCTTCAAGAGGCCCCTCCCCCTGCCCACCCAGCCTCACCTACTTCCGAGTTCCCCTCCTGCAGCTCAGTCCTATTTTTGTTAAACTACAGAACCTGCTTCTTGCCTCACAGCAGAATTCTTTTGGGCTTGTACCTCTGGGCTGTTCCTTTCTGTCTCCATCCTTCACCCTGGCCACCATGCTCACATTCCTTTGGCTCCAGGAAGCCACAACCTGCCTTGACCACTCCCCGCAGTGCACATCCAGCAGAGCTGTGGCTCCCACCCCCCAGGGAGGAGAGGCCCGGCTGAACTCCTGGCTTTTTCTGGGACCCTGTTCCATCACCAAGGTTCTTGTACTTGTAACGCAAAAATGCTGACTATTATACTCCTAATATGTAGCATTTTCACTAAGGATTCACCTAAATTTCACTTCCGGAGGTCACCAGTGAGGGCCTTGTGAACCCTGAAACAAGGAGCCATCCAGCTGTGGAAATTTCCATGGGGTTGGGAGGCCGGCAGAGAAGCAAGGCCTCTTGTCCAGACTTACAGGTAACTCTGAAATCAAGAGCAGATTCGGAGTCAAACAGGAAGGAGGACAGAGCTCTGTGAGCCAGAGGGGAGTCTGGACAGCTTGCCAAGCTGAGGGGAGGGTCAGGAGAGGACACCAGAGCCAGAGTATGAGCCAGGGACTCAAGGACCCAGGATGGGCCAAATGCAGGGAGTCAGACGCCAGACTGCTCAGTTTTCTGGGTGGGCCCACATGGGTTGCCCACGTGCCTGCATTGCTGTGCTGCCTGAGAAACAACACTGAATTTATGAGGCCAGAGATGAGTGTGGACAGGCCCCTCACTATCATACCCAGTGGTCACTTCCTGGGACTCTTCCTCCTCAAATGCCACACTGCCCTTCCTCCCTGAAAATCTCTTCCCTCGTTAGCTAGCTTCTCTGCTTTTTCTCTGGATTCAGTTTGCAGGTTCTTTCCTCTGGAAAACTTCTGGACACCGGACTGGACATTTCTCCATGGGCAATAAGACTAGTAAGTGGACAAATTAGAACACAGGTCTCCCAACTCCCAACAGCTCTGTTCCATATGTGTTGTAGTATAGACAACAAAAAGCTAAGAAATGAAGATCATTCACTTTGTTTAAAGTCATCAAACACCTACTGTGGGTCTGGACCTATGCCAGGTGGAATGGCCTCCAAGAAGCTTTAGAGTAGCAGGTGGCCAGAGGGTGGACATTTTCCTACCCAGATTCCTACGAGGTGGGTGGCTGTTCCTGTGGATGCTGTGGATGCTCCCCACCCCTGTGATTGAGAGTCGTTTTTAGACCAGAAGGACAGCCCTTCTCCAAGGTTCTGATGAGTGTTGGGTATCCAGCAATTGTTCCCACGTGCATTTGAGCTGGAATCTGGACTTTTCTGCAGCTGCTGCATGCTGTGTTTGTAAGAACTATCAGCTTCACCATCAATCCTCAAGCTTATATGGTCTCTGAATTATTGAATTCTACATTCCAAGAGGCTGTGAATAATGGAAGGGGGCGTAAATAATCTTCTCTCTGTCTCTACATGGAGAGATTGTGAAGGGGCACCCAAAGAGGTTCTTACTCTGTCGGAATCTTACAACACCTGTGCATGATTAAAAACCAAACCAAATGCCCCCTAGATAACTGCTATTCCCTTGTGGGGAAAAGAAGTGAGCAAGTGTCTCGTCCTATTTCCCATGTGGAGAGAAGCAATTATGTATCAGGCTTCAGGTTCCCGGGCCTCCAGGATAATTACAGCACTGCTTTAGCGTTGTTTCGCCTGACACGTTACCCAGCTCATTCACACGCCTGTACAGACGGGCTTTCCTAATTGACAGACAAGGACACTGAGCCCCAGGGAGATTCCCCGGCTTACAAATACTGTTAGAGTGAGGACGAAACAAGCCTGGATCCAGGTCTGCTGACTTCCCTGTGAGAATTCTTTCTTTTCACCTTTCCACCGGGCTCTCAGGGCACGGTTCAGGCGTGGATTTGTCTCCCGGTCGTCGTGCGGTGTTAATGAGACCTACCCATGTGCCAGGTTCATCTTCGTCTCAGGCAGATTTTTGTGCGGGCACAGGGAAGGGTTCCTGTGTTTTTTAAGCACCACACCACTTATCAAACCCTTGACCTACGTACTCAGGTAGTAAGCCCCTGAGGTACAGGAAAGAGACTGGAGGAAGCAGAGGGGATGGAGGGCTTTGTCATTGAACGGACCCCCAGAGCACTATAGCGTGGTGGAAACAGGGTTTGGGCCAGGAATCAAGAAATCTGGGAACCAGTTTTGATTCTGCCATTACTAGCTGTATGATCTCGGAGGTCTTGTCACTCTGAGCATCCATTTCTTAATCAATAAAATCGGACAAATAGCAGTTTAACCACAGGGTTGCTGTGTGACAGAACTGGGAACCCTGTATGTTAGTGGAAGTGTTCTCCCCATTTATTAGATGAAGTCCCCAGGGTTACCGGGGTGATGCATGAAGATAAATGCTCATCAGACCTGCAGTAATGGGGAAGAATTTGTGATCTTCCCAGAGGCAAGGAATCAACAGGGAGGCAGAAGTAGGTCTTGAGCCTGACCCACAGGAACAGTCCATGTCCACCAGGGGGCCCATTTTAGCCATTCCAAGTCCTCTCCCCATTTCAAAATCTCCTGTCCTAAAAACCTGCCTCCTTTGATTAAGGATAGAGGAGAACACAGTTAGAAAGGACAGCAGGAGTAAACACGCAAGCAATCCTCGCCCTCATTTCAGAAGTGTTTATCCTCCAAGACCTCTTCTCCCTGGAGGTCTGATCTCTTGTGACAACGATCACCCACCCCAGCATCCTTCAAGGACCATTTCCATCTGTGTCTCCGTAGACATCTGGGGCCCTCCCTCACATCCACCTTCATCGTACACTGACTACCACAATCGCATCGACATCAGCCAGGAGTTGGACGAACAGCCTTTTAAGGTAATTAAGGAAAGCAGGTTATTATAGGGAGACTCTATTCAAAAACTAAGGAAATCCGGTATGACAGGGAGCTGAGACATCACCTAATTGGGAGAACAATCAGGGAAGAACTATTATCCAGAATAGATTCAATTCCTGACACCCCACTGCTTATGTGTCAAGACCAGAATAGCTCCCCCGGGCCTGATCATTGGCTCCACTTCGTCCTCGACACTGTGTAGGAGCTTTGGAGAAGGATGATAAAGGATTACACGCCATGTGAGGCTCTCTCTACGTGTCCTTACCCTTTCTCCTCTTCACTTCCCAGCGTCATTGCACCACTGAATTGGGATTATGTCTCTGATACTTCTCTGAGCGTCCTGAAGGAAAAAAATGTATCTCATTTTTCTTTATTTACTCAATAATTTGCTGAGCATCTCCACACAGCAGGTCTGCAGACATCTTTAAATCAAAATACTAAGAGTGACTGCCCCTCAGATTTGCTCCTCCCCTTAATGCCCTATCTGGATTGGTGGCACCACAAACAACCTAATCACCGAGAGAGAAAGTGAGGAGTTACCCTTGACCCCCTCCAACTCCTTCATTCCCTACATCCATCAGCCTTAAATCTTTTCTGGTTTTGCCTTGGTCTTCAATAAGTTCCTGGATATTTATTGAGTTCCTCTTATGCACCATACATTCTAGCTCCAGGGGAATCACAGTGGACAACACGGACATAACGCCTGTCCTCCTGGGTTCAAATCCAGCTCCATCCCTTACTAGCCTGGGTTAGTTATCCTGTGTGGCTCAGGGTCCTTACCTGCAAAATCAAGACAAAAATAGTGCCTATCTCATAGAAATTTTATGAAGATTAAATATGTGAGTTAGTACATGTAAAGTACGTAGAATGTAGTAAGTGTTCACAGGGAGTACCATGTATGTTTGCAATCATATGAATTTCAATTATAATAAGTGATACTGAGGAATATGGGCTCTTCCCTGATGCCCTGGTGACCTTACACAAATCCACATAAACTGGGCAGACAAAGCCTCAAACCATCATCGCCAATGTGAGTCTTGATAGAACACTTTGTGATGTTTCCAGAATATTAGAGGACCAGAGGCTTATAAGGAGCTACTACAAATCCATAGCTGCCCCCGTCCCATCTCCCCAGGGAGTCTTTTAGGAGATAGTTTCCCACGACCTCTGGGATTCTTATGAGGTATGAGGCTTCCCCCGGCCCCCAAGGGTATAAGAGATTATAAAACTACACAGGTGCTCAGCAGGGATGTCCCACAACTTGTGTTGCACTGTTCTCTGGCCCCTGTGGCCTTGGCATTCTCCTTTTGGGGTGTGGGACGAGGACCTGAGGAGCTGGCACCTTTGGGTTCTCTTCCTCTGACTGTCTAGGTAGCACCTGGGTGGCTCAGCCGGTTAAGTATCTGACTCTTAATCTCAACTCAGGTCTTGATCTCAGGGTCATGAGTTCAAGTCCCGCACTGGGCTCCCTGTTGGGCGTGGAGCCTACTTAAAAAATAAACAAACAAACAAACAAACAAACAAACAAACAAATAAATAAATAAATGAAAGAGGCTCTCTATTGGTTGTCCCCACATTTAATTCACCAATAAATACTGTCATTTCTACTTTTAAAATATACCATCTGGTTTCTCTGCCTCCACTCTTGTTCTTCTCCTGTCTAGTTTCCTCAGAACTAGGGTGATTTTTTACATATACAGAGAGAATCATGTCATTCCCATTTCTTGCTCTTCAAAGACTTCCAATTATACCAAATAAATGCCATCCTTATCAATGACCTGCAAGGCCCTTCGTGGCCTGGGTTGTGCCCACATGTCCAACATCAGCTGGGAGAGGCCTGCTCATCAGCTAAGTGCTTGCCACACAGGCCTCTTCTAACTCATCAAATGCAACAAGATCCTTGGCGCCTCAGGGTCTTTGCACGTGCAGCCCTTCCCTCATTCTGAGATGAAGAGATGGCAGAAGATAAAATCCTGAAGTGTTCCTAAGAACAACAGGAGAACCACAACAAAGGAGGCAGGGACAAGCAGCTGGAGATGTGGGCCAATACCCAGGAGTGTGGTGTGAGGAAGCAGGGCCCAGGGACCCCACGGCCTGATGAGCAGTCACGGGAGTCAAGTCCTCGCGAGTGTTCAGCAATCCAACACACCGTGAGGTCACTGCTGGCCTGATGGTGAGAGGTCTCGGAGAGTGATGGGGGTCAAGGCTGGCCCCGGCCATCAGTGGGAGTCCCTGAGAACAGAGCGTGAGGGGCAGGCTGAAGATGAGGAAGAAATGGGAAATACAGCAGAGTGAAGTTGTGAGCAGCAGATTCCAGAGAACAAGCCGAGGGAGCAAGCCTTGAGTAGAGGAAGATGCACTGGAAACAGGAGTAAAAGAGAGGAGAGAGAAGAGAGGATACCTTTAGGTGCTCTTCCTGCCACTTGTCTCAAATTCACCGTGCGCTGCTCCTAAGTCAACCAAGAGCATCACCTTGGCGTTCTCTTCTGCAGGCTTCGCTCAGGCTCTTCTCTGTCAAGAACGTCCTCCGGCTCTCCTCTACCTACTACCTCCTAGGGACTTTATGTGCACACTTTGAGGAACCCCTGCACCCTGGGTGATGTAGTTCTCCTCTGAGTTCCCAAACACTTACTGCATAAAACTCTATCGGTGCCTTCGATTCGTATTATGTTTGCAATCTCAGCAGTCTCCCTCTAGGTGGCAGTGTGAACTGTCCGTGGATCAGATGGTGATCCTGTTGACGTCCATTCCCAGTGGTGTTCGACACGGAATTGGTACAGAGTAAACATTTGCTGGATCTTGAAAGGAATCAGCAGCCCTGGATTGCGACACAGCGTTGCAATCGTTTTGTCTGTATAGTTTTAAGCAAATTATCTCATCTCTCTAAACCTGTTACTTATGGTATCTATAAGGAGACCAAACCCAGTTGGATATGGAAGGCATTCGTTGTGGTATTGAATATGATAGTGCTTTGAAGAGTAAAAAACCTGATGAAAATGTTGTATGTTATCATCCGTTGCCATTATGTCTTAGGGGGAGCTGGCCCTTTCAATCTAATGGGTTCTAACAGGAGAGTGCACAGTGCTAACAAGTTTCCACGTGGGCTTTTGAGAAAAGGGAGAGGTGGTGGTGTGGTGGAATGAGGCCTGGAACTGGGCTCAAGTTCCTAAATAGACTTGGGACTTGAAGCAAATCACTTAAGTCATCGATCTGATTACTTACAAATACTTGATGAGCACCCACAACGCATCGGGCACTGGGAATGCAAACATGAGAAGGCCTGGCTCCCACCTGGAGGGAAAGAGACCCGCAGATCAGCAGTGAGGGTCTGAAACCTCGCAGGGATCCAGGGGAAGAGAGGAAGGCAGCAACACGTGGAAGGAGCAAGAGATGTTCAGGGAGTCTTTCCGAGGGAACCAGGACACACCTGAGCTGTCATTCAGAGGATGGGTGGGACTTGCCACAGAGAACCAGAGGAGGGAGCCCCCGTGGGCAAAGGTTAGAAGTGTGCAGCAGACAGACTTTAAGGTGGTCACAAGATCCCCACTTCCTAGTGTTCATGCCTTGCTATAATATCCTCCCCCTCGAATATGGACAGGACCTCTTCCAACCAATAAAACGCGGCAAAGGGGATGGGATGTCACTGTGACTATGTTACATTATACAAAACTCTGTCTTGCTAGCAGATTCCCTCAGGGTGCTGTTCTCCTGGTTGACTTTAAAGAAGCAAACTACCGTGGCTCCTGGTGTTTCAAGGAAAGGAATTCTGTCAACAACTCGGAGAGCTTGGAAGTAGATCTTTCTCCAGCCAGACCTTCGGATGAGAATGCAGCCCAGCCAACCCATGGATAGCAGCCTGGTGAGACCCTGGAGCAGAGAACCCAGAGGGGCTCTGTCCCGGCCCCCTGAGCCATGGAAAATGCCATAACAAACGTGGGTTGTTTACAGCTGCTAAACGTGTGCTAATTGGTTATGCAGCAACTAAAAACCAATATAAAGTGTGAGGCAACCCACTTTTAAGCTCAGAAGGGACATGGCCCTCTTCTAAGTCTTGATTTTCCCAAGTATAAAGCTAGAACTATAACAAGATCAGACACACACACCTCACAGGACGGTGGGGAGACCCCTTGGTCTTGGCAGTGAAAACATTTGTAAATTGCCAAATGCCATAAAGCTGCTGGTTGATAGTGTCCCATTTCCTTATGTACACACTTAACCACAGGGTTCCCAGGTCAGTGTCAGCCCTACGTAGAAAGAGTGATAACACCGATGACTCACCAACGTGTTTACTCCCCAGAGCAATGCGTTTCTTGTCTCTGAGCTTTGGCCAGGCTGCCTCTTCTACAATACCCCTCTGTCCTCCTCCTGAATACCCTGCACCTCCCTGCCCCCGACTCCTCATGCTCTTGCAGTTTAGACTCGACTCCCCCAGGCTCCCTTCCAGAGCAAGGGGACACCCTCACCTGTCCTCTGTGCTCCACGGTGCCCTGTACTGACACCTCGGGGCTTTCTTCCCTCTACCAGCCCCCATTTGCCTTCTTGTCCCTCATCCTATGGCCCCAGGAGCTGTGAGCCACTTAAAGACAGGAATTGAATCTTATTCACCCTCGTGTCCCCAATATCTTCCACAATGCCCACTGTGTAGTAGGTGATATCCCGTATATAAAATATTATAATATCTGTGTGTGTATATACATGGTGAAGGCAGTTTCCCAATCTAGAAAAACAGTCCTGATAGGAGCGGAACAGAAGGGACTCCACCGACATAGCTCCCAAGGGAAATTTACCCATTCATACTTTTATTCCATTTAAGAAGAGGATGTGTGGGGGATTGTTTAAACCCTTCTCTTAAGAAACACAACAGAGGGCACCTGGGTGGCTCAGTCTTTAAGCGTCTGCCTTCAGCTCAGGTCATGATCCCAGGGTCCTGGGATCGAGTCCCACATCGGGCTCCCTGCTCGGCAGGAAGCCTGCTTCTCCCTCTCCCACTCCCCCTGCTTGTGTTCCCTCTCTCACTGCCTCTCTCTGTTAAAAAATAAATAAAATCTTTTTAAAGAAAGAAAGAAAGAAAGAAAGAAAGAAAGAAAGAAAGAAAGAAA
>NW_023270415.1:75167291-75257500 GCF_011800145.1 Mirounga leonina | reverse complement strand
GAAAGAAAGAAAGAAAGAAAGAAAGAAAGAAAGAAAGAAAGAAAGAAGAAAGAAACACAACAGAAAACAGCCGTTGGAGAGGATTCGGTGTTCTTACAGGTACAGACAGCGCTGCCCCCGGAGAAAGTGGGCTGCTGGCGACTGGTTTTCTCTTCTGAGTTGTCAGCTCAGCTGCTTTCGAGCTGCCTTCCTGAGAGGTGGGAGGAAGAGGAGGTAGATTTGCCAGGGTCTAAACCCAGAAAAAGAAGCCTGAATTAGCCAGAGCCCGGGCTGTCGCCACTGCCTCAGGGAAGGCACATGAGAGGTGCAGGAGGAGGCGAGAAGGAGGAAGGTGCATGCAAAGCCCACATCAGAGGCACAGGGAGGGGCCCTAGGGGGGGCTGAAGAGAGAGCAGATAAAGGTGGTCACAGTCACACTTCTGCTGCACTTCCCCCGCCCCACCCAGGAGCCAGGGACTCTCCTAGCATGAAGCCTTGAGGCTCCCAGCTGCTAGGTGGGGCTTTGCTACCCTCCCGGTCTGGATTTGAATCCAGGCCCCTCCATCGGCCAGCTTCGTGACCCAAGACCACGAACCCCGCAGAAAGCCGGTTTCCCATCCGGAAATGGAAATGGCAGTCCCAGCCTCACAAAGTTGTTGAGACAATTAAATGAGCACCAGTGTGCACCGAGCCCGGACCAGAACAGATGATTTTAAATGTCAGTTCCACGTCTCCCCAGCTACTTCCCCTAGGCACAGCAGCCACCTGAATCCAAAGGAAAATGCACTGAAAGAAAACAAGACACGGCATGTGATAGCATTTCGGGTGAGTAAAACTCCAGTGTGTAAATCACCATTATTACTATGGGAGAAAACAAGATGAAAGACAACGGGTTTCACAGAGAAGGAAATTGCGAGCCTGCTGGGTTAGCGCTTCTGTGTGTACACAGCACGTGGGAGCACCTGGAGCACCGTCGCCTTTCATCGGACCCTCAGCCCTATCAGTGCTTCAGTATTTCCTCCGCCGTGCAAATGGGGAAACCGAGGCTCAACTATCACACTGGCTTTCCCAGGGAGCCCCTGCTGGGACTCAGGAAGATTGGATGTGAACTCCATGTTCCTGGAATTGTGCGCTGTTTCTACCCTACAGCGGGCACCTGCTCATCTGTGAGGGCTCTCGACAGACTGTCCAGTCCCTCACCGTGACCCCCACCACAGAGCCGTCTCACACACTCCCTGGTCCCTCCTGTCATTTCTAAATGACTGGAATAATTCCGGTTGCACAGAACATGATCTCAACCTGAATGAGATACACAGAACGGGAGTTCATTGCCGGGATGTAAGGGGTGGCTCAGGCTTTTGGGATAACTGGGTCCAGGCAAAGGGTCAGGCAGGTTGAAGATACAGGGTGTCACAGACTGCAGCCAGGTCCTTCTGCCCCAGCCTCCCTGCCCTCATCAGCACAGCATGTACTCCCCAAACCCCCACTTCTGGACAAAAGTGAGCATTTACACCTCTGAGAATTACCGTAGAGAAGGCAGACCTTTGGGAATGCCCATCCTACCTTGGTCTCCTTCCTGATTCCAGTTCTCCCTCCTCCAGATCCCCCTCTGCCCCTCCTGGCCATGGCCTGTAGGCTTCTTCCAAAGTCTTCACAAGCTGATGTGGCCTGATGATGGAGCACATCTGGAATTTTATCTTTTTCCTCAAGTGAAAATGTTAGAAGCTGTTAGTATTTTAAAGCTGTCTGCTGTGTTTTTCTATTTTGAGAGTGAACACAACAAATTTAGATAAACCACATTAGTGGCCCTTTCAATTACATGCACATAAAGCAAATAGGAACCGTATTCAGGGGAAGGGTACCTCGGGACTCTACCTTAACAAAAGCTGCCATTCTCCTCTAAGGACCCAGGAATATTGGCCTAAGGACCCAAGAGCCTCTTGGGAAGAAAATGATTTAGACCCCAACCCTTAACCCTTTGAACACTGAGGGGGCTAAATAATGGCAAGCCAACAAGTGGGCCCTATGAACAGGCCCCCTTTCCTGAGGTGGGTGGCCCTCTTGGGCTCTCAGCACCCCAGTGGGCGGACAAGTCGGGACTCAACTCCTCTGCAGGCCTGGTTCTCTTCAGTTCAGGGGAGAGGGGTAGGAAGACCGGCTTTGGCCTCAGTTAGAAACCATATCCCCAGTTCCATCTAACAGGTTCTAGAGATTATAAAGAATTTATACAGCATTTGCCTAAAGTCATAAATTTGTCCTTTCTCTCTTGACCTCTGGTTTCTGTGTCTACGCTCAGTCAGCACCCAAACACAGACAGAAGTGAAGATACACACACACACACACATTGTATGGTACTTTAGAGGTTCAGCCCAAGCCTCTGTTCTGCTTTATTTCACATTTCCCACTGGGTGGGGGCAATAAGCACAGAACCCACAAAACCCAGAGGAGGAATAATCCATGCCCAGGGAGCCAGTGGACCTAATCCAGCTCACACTCTGCAGAGTGATCTCCCTCCTTATAGCAGCACCCTGACATGTCTCTTTTACGATGCCTGGTATTTGGGATAAAGCAGATCAAGAGAAGCTAAGCAGTTAGTCCAAGTTCATGCAGACTGAAAGTGGCAGCACCGAACATCAGACCAGGTCTAGAGCCCAGGGTGGCTTCTCATCCGCGAGCTGACAAAGTGACATGGGACACCTACCTCTAGCTGGCCATATACTGGTCCTATGCTCTTTATGCACAGTAGAAGAACAAGGCAAGGGACACCTGGGTGGCTCAGTCAGGTTAAGTGTCTGCCTTAGGCTCAGATCATGATCTCAGGGTCCTGGGATCAAGCCCCGAATCAGCTCTCTGTTCAGCAGGAAATCTGCTTCTCCCTCTCCTTCTGGGCCCCTCCCCCTGCTCATGCTCTCTTGCTCTCTCTCTCTCTCAAATAAAATCTTTAAAAAAAAAAAAAAAAAAAGAACAAGGCATGCCTTTACAAAATAATTTTGTATGTAACATTTACCAAACCATTCAAGAAATTAAATATACAAATCAACTTTTGTTTTGCTGTGAAGTTGTTGTTACCAATATTCTCCTGAGGTCTTCTCAGCCTCTCCCTTCCAACTAAATTGAGAGTCACAGCAGTGAATTCGCCCTGGGCTGGGCTTACCTGCCTGAGACCCTAGCCCCCTCTCCGGGCCTCCCCGCCGCTGACCATCGGCTCCCTAGACAAGCGCCTTAGCGCCATCCTGGACAGGACTATTTGCTCTCTGTCGCTCTGTCTGTCCACTTCTTCCCTCCTTCTCCATTTCCCTGTCTCTCCTTCCCCTGCCTCTCTGCAAATCTTTCCCACGCAAGCACAAAAACTCATTTCATGTTTTATATATCAAAGCTAAAGTTCCCTTCAAGGAGGGGGAGAAAATCTGTCCTGAAAAAATAGATACATTTGCGGGCGCCTGGGTGGCTCAGTTGGTTAAGTGACTGCCTTCGGCTCAGGTCATGATCCTGGAGTCCCGGGATCGAGTCCCGCATCGGGCTCCCTGCTCGGCAGGGAGCCTGCTTCTCCCTCTGACCCTCTTCCCTCTCATGCTCTCTGTCTCTCATTCTCTCTGTCTCAAATAAATAAATAAAATCTTTAAAAAAAAAAATAGATACATTTGCACCAGTGTCACTAGGTGGTGATAGCTTTCCCTTAGCTCTTAAAGTCCCTTTTCCTTCTCTGGGTGGAGGGAATGTTCCCTGACGGGCAAAGGCAGCTGCTGGGTGTCAAGTAACGAGGGAGGAGTAAGGCCCTGATTCTTCCTCCTGGAACTCTCCTGATATGCGCGGCCCTGCTCCTGGGGGTCTGCACCTGCACACACACCTTTGGATGCTCAGCAGGGCCTCTCCCGGTCCTTCCCTGGGCCTCCCTGCTCGGGCTGAGCTCTGTCGGCCGGGGCAGCCACAGGCCACAGGCCCTGGCTCTTGCATGGCTCAGCGGCAGACACTCGCCTGGGGCAGGGAGGCGGGGGGAGGGCGGTCCCTGCAAAGGTCAGCTGGCTGGCACAGCTGCTGATGCACCCAGCTGGTAGCCCCCCGGGGGGGACCCCAGGGAACCCGCATCTCAGAACTCGGCAGCCTTCTCGGGGAGGAGTGTGCTTTACAGACGAGACACGGGCAAGACATCTGTCACACGCACTGCGCCCCATCCAAGCCTGCTCTCTTTTGCCCTGCATGGTGATTTTTCCCCCCGCTCTGATTGGACCTAAACACACGTCAGATGTAGACAAGAAACGGGGCTCCTGGGATCACTGTCTTCTCTGGCTCATCAGCCTGCTCACAGCTGTCCGGGCTCAGCCCAGACCCGAGTGCCCCGATGTCACGGGAAAAGCACAGACTCAAAGGGGACCTTGAGCTCCACGCCCGGCGCCAGCTCTCCTGACCACGTGATGCTGGCAGGGATGTGGCTTCTGTGTCCTGGTGAGGAACAGGTGGCATGCAAGCTGGTAATGTGAATCGGGTTTCACAGAGGACCATCTAGAAGGGAATTCTATGAAACAGAATTCGATGAAACAAAAGGACACGCGTGCAAAAGGCAGGACGGGACAGTGACCAGCCCAGAGCTAGAAGGGCCGAGGGGTGCGGCCCCTGTCTGCTGTGAGGGTGGCCGAGGAGCCAGAGCCTCAAGGACGGATGCAGACAACCCACTGCCGAAACACCAGAACCTGACGCCCCCTCCCACCTTCCCATCACCGGTGCCTCCCCATGACCAGCCCCGCCAGAAGCCAGAGGCCAAGGGCCCACGGAAGTTCCCGACAGGTCAGCTCCGGGGCCTCGGCTGAGGATTTGGAGAGAAGAGGGAAGACATCCCGCACACTCTACCTAAGCCGGTTTCCATGCCTGCAAACTAGAAACAATCATAACCATGGAGAACGTTCAACGACATAATACATGCGAATGTCTTAGCAAGGCACAGAGGAGCAGCTCTGTCTTTCCTTTCTCCCGTACCCTGTGTTTCTCTGGGTCTGCCCCAAATCAGGCAGGCACATCCCTTCACACAGGCACTGTCCTGGAAATGGTCACCAGCATCACAGGATGTCCCTTGTTTGGAAAACATTGATACCTAACATTTAAACAATGGCTTGCATGGCTCTTAATCTGACTTAACACTGGGGCTCCTGGGTGGCTCAGTCGTTAAGTGTCTGCCTTTGGCTCAGGTCATGGTCCCAGGGTCCTGGGATTGAGCTCCACATCAGGCTCCCTGCTCAGTGGGAAGCCTGCTTCTCCCTCTCCCACTCTCCCTGCTTATGTTCCCTCTCTGGCTGTGTCTCTCTCTAATAAATAAATAAAATCTTAAAAAAAAATCTAACTTAACACTCACAGCAGCCTGGGAGGTGAATGTGTTTGCCCCCATTTTACAGATAAGAGACTGAGGCTCAGATTCATTACTTTGCCCAAAGTTGGTTCCTGAGTGAGAGAGCCAAGGCTCAGACACTGGCCTTTACCTTCCAGGTGCAGCTCTCCTTGCGTTCATTGTCCAGCTCACACCCACAAAGGGAGCGGAGCACATCTCTCCTCAGTATTCTGACCCACCTTCAGGAGGGGGTCTGCCCAGATCTCCTTCCAGTGCACCCTACCCGTTCACTGGTTTCTTGTTCTGTTTGATTTCAACCCCAAAACTGGAACTCTTACCAAGGACTCTGCTCAGTGTGCTGGAGAACATTGCCCAGAGCCCAAGGACAGCAGGAAGTGCCTGAGTGCACACCTCCCCACAGGTGGCCCTCAGACAGGACAGGTGCTCAGGGTAGGGCCCTCCAGGACAGCCATCCTCACTCTCCAGAGCTGCCCTGAGGGGCCAGACTGTGATGCCCTCCTCAGGACTTCACTGAAATTATGCCTTTACTTGGCTCCTTCCCTTCCCAGGCAGGCTTGCCTCCTGACTCCCTCACTGGCTTCTCCCAAGAGCACTTAATAAATCACCTGTACATGAGTCCTTGTCTCAAGGTCTGCAACTGGGGAACCTACCCCAAGGGACCCACTTACCCCAAAACCCCTTCATGAGTGCTAGAAATACCGTCACAAAGGAGGGATGGTCATACTGGACTGCCTTTCCCCAAATCAGAGGCAACCTCTTTTCTGCTCCAGATCCTCAGGCTTTCTGTGAAATTACACACATTCTAAAAAATTACAAAAAATCATTCCCTGCAGAGCCTGTAAAGAACTGGGAAAACCGCCATGATTCCTGGCCCCAGGTCCTCCATTATAGCATAGTACACAATGTCCTCGATCATTTTTCTCAAGGACACACAGATAATCCTAATTTCCCTCCAATTCCGTCTCCCCTGAGGGCTCATGCCTGAAATTTCACTACGAGAGCTTTGATGGTGACTCCAACAAAACATGCGGGCTGGAGTCAGACCCAAGATCTCCCCCACATTTCCATTGTGCCATCTTCATTCTTGATGGCATGTCGCTCATACTAGCTACCCTCTTGGTCACAAGATGGCCCACATCCTTAGTCAGTAGGGAAATGCAAAATAGCACCACAAGGAGATACGCTACACTTCTACTCAAATGGAGAAAGTTGTGAAAATTGACCATACCAAGGATTGGTGAAGACGTGGGGGAACTGGAATTTTACACACGCTAGTGAGACTATAAAATGTCACAAGCACTTTGGAGAACAACAAGCAGTTTTTTTAAAAGTTAGACCCACTACATGACCCAGCCATTCCACTCCTCGGTATTTACCCAAGACAGATAATAGAGTGTGTTCACACAAACACTTGTGTATGGATGTTCATGGCAGCTTTACTTGTGTAGCTGAAAACGGGAACAACCCAAATGTTCATTAGCAGTTGAAGGGATACATGAATTGTGATACATTCACACAATTAAATACCACCCAGCAATGAACAAGAATGAACTACTGATACACTCAACAACACGAGTGGATCTCAAAGCAAGTATGCTGCACGAAGGAAGACAAGTAAGAGAGAGTACACACCGTATGATCTGTTTACATACAAATTGAGAAAATGCAAACTAATGTATACTAGCAGAAAGCAAATCAGTGGTTGACAAGGAAGAGATGGCCGGAAGGAGCAGGAGAGAAAAATGACAAAGGGGCATGAAGAAAGCTTGGGGGTGATTAATATGTTTACTATCTGGATTTCGATGATAGTTTCGCAGGGTATACATATGTCAAAGCTTGTAAAATTTTAAATTCGTTTAAATTTAAATATGTGCTATTTACTGATGTCAATTATGCCTCAGTAAAGCTTTTTTTTTTTTTTTTTTTTTTTTAAGCTGCTTGACAACATAGAGCATGGAAAACAACAAATATACAATGGTTTGCCAGGGGTCAAAAGCAGTTCACCTCCACTTGGGAAAACCCAATAAAATACTTTGGTAACAGACCAAAGGACACCTCTTCAGTGACCAGAAGGATTGTGGTCAATTGTGCATTTGTGTCCCTAGACCCTCCCTATTTATTGAGTGTCTAGTATGGGTCATTCATATGCTCGATGCTGGGGCTATAACAATGAAAACCCTGCCCTCAGCAGCCCAAACTCCAGCAGAGAAAGTCTGCAAGGAACAACAACAGCAAAATGGCATTCACACGCACTCCCAAAAGCATTTATGTCTCTTGGCCCTACACACTGGCCAGTTTTGCTCCTCTGAATCTCCATTTTTCTTGTGGTGACCACCCAATGCCCTTGGGGAATGCATCATTTCTTTCAATGATCTTCTACAATTGATTAAGCTACAGTCAAGTCATTGTCAGCAAAGATTACTTGATGCTCCGTCTCTTCATGTTACACGTTAACTTTGAGGACACTCAGCCACCATACTGTGAACTCATCACCCACATCTTCTGCTCTCCTTTCTTGTATCTACCTTGCCTCCCATTAATAGATTGGGAGCAGGAGGCACATACAGCAAAAGGAGCATGGGTGCTGGTATGAGACACACCTGGATCCCAACCACTCTCATCACTACACTATAATAATCTTAGGAAATTAATAAACCTCCCTGATCCTCAATTTTTCCATTCATACCATGAGAATAATATATAACTTCCAGGATTAATGTGAAGATGGATAAGAGATGATGTATATGAAGAACTCACTATCACGCCTGACACATAGTAGGTGCTCACTAAATTGAAACTGTCAGTCTAATAATAATGATTCAAACCAAGCTCTATGATTCATTAGCATCGTGTCCTTGGGCAAGTTATGTTACTGCTCTCAGGTTGTTTCCTCATTTGAATGTGAAGGTTACAAGGCTTATTTCACAGGCTGTATGTCAGGCTCACCATGAGAGTTGTTACAGACTCATTACATTAGCACAAAGTGAGCGCTTGCTAGTTGCCAAGCAATGTGCTTGGTGTTGGTGCAACAGGGATGGAAAAGAAAGACATAGTCCCTGGCATCCAAGAGCTCAGAAACCATAAGCACCAAATTATGCTGTAGTGAGAGAGAAGGAAGTTCTGGAAATGGGAGCAAAGAGAGGCACTTCTCTCAGGCTGGCAAGGAAGAGGAATCAGAGGAAGCTTTCTAGAGGTTACATTATCTGAGTCAAGGCTAGAAGAACCTGCAGGGCTCATCCAAGGATAGGGGAGAAGGACTGTCCCCCAGAAGGATGGCCACAGGAGCTGGTTGCATCAACGAGCTGCACATCGCCCAGCACGGCAGGTGCTGGGAGTTGGGCGGTGCTCCCATCACCCTGCCGGACCCCAGAAAGCACCAGGCAGGCTGGTCTCCCTCCCACCTCTTCCCCCATGCCATTGCCCCACCAGCAGCTGCACCTGTGGCAGAATTGGCTCTATCACCATCTCCAGAGTGACCCATGTGCAAGCATCCCCACAGTGTGAGAGCCTTCCTCCCATCAGGCCCTCCAAAATGACTCCCTGCCCTGGAACAAACACCACCTGGGGACAATCACAGGCTGAGAGTGACTCCTCATTGTTGGGCCTTCAGATCAGTGCTATTAACCTCACGTAACCTGTGTATTTCCCTCTGTCCTCTGCAGCCTTATGACTTCCAGCCCCTGATGAGTCGTGGGGTGCTGTTTTTGCTGAAGAGGCTGGGGCAGGACAAAGCTTCTGGATGGTTTTATTTTGCTCCCTCCCAGGCCCTTTGTTAGGCTGTCCTGTCCCCACCCTACACCCCCAAGATGGCTGAGTCCCTGTGACAAACTGGGAAGGAGGGGAAAGAGGCAGCTAACACTCTGGAGCCACTGTGCATGCTGATAAGTTTGTGGCAATTTGTTACACGGCAATAGAAAACTAATAGTCTGTCACGTGGAAATGGACTTCGTGTTTAGAGGAGGAAGAAAGGAAGGGAGGGGGGGAAATCGAAGGCCACGGTGAACCAAATGTGAGAGAAGGCAAGCACCACGTGGGATGAAGTCAGAGGCAGAGGTAGGTGGGCACCAGCTTAGGTAGAGACTTGGTAGGCGTAGCGAATCATTTAAATGCAGGTGCAACTGGGGGTTTTTGAAGGTTCTTTAGTTGGTGAGTGATGAGATCTGATTTACGTTTTCTAAAGAGCGCTCAGCTGCCCTGTAAAGAACAGATTAGATCCTAGGAAGTGATAGAAGCAGCATGGAGACCAGTTGGAGGATTACTGTGAGAGGCAAAGGGAGCTGGTGGGGTTGGGGGTCCTTGTGGCAGCAGGCAGATGGAGAGAAGCGGGCAGGCTCAGGATCTCTCTTCAGGAGGGCGCCCACCTGCCTCACGTGTGCGCACGGTGTGGGGCGAAGTGCTCAGATGAACTGAACATGATTCCCGGGACCTGGGCTTGAGCAACTGGGAGAAGGTGGTGACATTCGCCAAAATGACGAAAAGTGAGAGAGGAGCAGCTCTGGAGCGAAGGGGGGCAAAGTAAGCCTTTTTGCTGTATTGAGCTGAGATGCCCATTAGTCATCTAAGTGGAGATGTCAAGTAGCAGGATGCATGAGCGTGTAGCCTCAGGATGTTAGTGCTGGAGATACAAATTTGGAAGTCATTATCATGAAGATGATATTTAAAACCATGGGAGTGATGAGATCACGTAAGGAGAGTGCGTAGGTACGGGAGAAAGAGGACCCAGAACTGAGCCCTGGGGTGGTCCGACGGTCAGACCCAGGGTAGGGCAGGGGACCCAGCGCAGGGCAGGGGACCCAGCAGAGGACAGGCGGTGAGAACAGCTGGGACGGAAGAGGAAAAGCTAGAGAGTGTTGTGGGAGTGAAGCCAGAGTAGCTTCGAGAAGCCCAAGTAACCAGCCGTGGGGTGGGGCCGTCGGTTACTAGGAAAGAAAGGGGCCTGCCAGAGAGAGCCCCCGGGCCTGCCAGCTGGGAGGCCGACGGTGACCTGACAAGGCAGCTGCTGTGGGGGGGGGGGTAGGCCACCGCACCACGCCACAATATTCTTTCTTTCCCTGCATTAAACTAAGCCATAATCACTTCATTTCTACATTTACTTGTTTGTTTCCTCACCCCTCCCCCACGGGAACATGCGCTCTCTAAGATCAGGACCTGTGTCTCGTTCTGTCCTCCACCCTCAGCACATAATGGGCAATCCATAAATACTCACTACATAAATAACCGTGTCAAGTTCCTAACAACACCCGGCATGTGCGCTGCCTCGCCCTTCGGAGGCTCACTCCCACCCCCTCACCGTCCCCTGTGCACAGTCTCTGAGATTGACATACAGAGTGTGAGTATAAGACAGCAGACATGGGGTATGGGAAATTAAAAACACAAACGGAGCAGACACCCTGCCTGCACTCTCAGGAGACCCGGGTTCGTGTCCCAGATCTGAACCTGATTTTGTCTTTGACTCTGAGGTGCCCCCCTCCTCACACGGCGTCCCCCTGCCTCAGGGCTGTGTCTGTTCACCTGGACTAGATCTGTGTTTCAAACTTTTCTTTTTGAATCCAGCAGAACCCCTTTGGTCTGATATTTAAAAGAGATAGACGGGCACTGGCCTAAGAGGCTGATGGAATCCGGTGCCCCGTAGCTCAGCCACCCCCAGGCCCCCGGCGGTTGCTCAGGGCTCTCCCAGAGCCAGTGACTCCAACGTAGAGTTTGCCCACTGGCGGTCCAGACTCCTGCGGTGTGCACCGCCTTGGTGCCTCCCCGTGGAGACGCCCAGCAGGTGCAGCCCCGTACGGGTCCCTCAGCCTGCCCAAAGAGGCCGTCTTCTAGTGATGGAGCTCAAGCCCAAGGCCCCTCTGGCTGGGATGTTGCTCTCTCGGTGATCCTGATGGATGCTGACAGCAATTAGTGGAGAGAGAGATTTCCCTGCAGAAAGATGGGAACATTTATTAAGCACTTCATGCCAGGAGGCAGAACACAGCACAAAATTCATTAGTACTTAGGGCCCCTGCAACCCCCACCCCATTCTCACCCAAGGGCTAAAGGAAAACCTAAACTCCATAAATAAGGGCTACCAGGGCCTTTTAAATCTTGGCTTGCACCAGAGCAGAGTTTCTATCTCTCTAATTTGCCGTCTTTTTCCCTGGGTATGTCAAGGCTGATATGAGTTTGGGGGTTTTTATCAAATCAAGCACCTGTCAGGAGGAAGTCAGCTTCGCTGACGTGACCAGAGCAGCCCTGAGCAGGTATCCAACAGGAACCTCAGCCACCCCGCAGGTTCCTGATGGGCTGCCTCCCTTGGCACCCTAAAGGCTTAATTTTCTTAATAAATCCCATTAGGGGGTTCTTAGCATATCAGAATGCGGGCACTTTACATCCGTCTTTCATCCTCTGTTCCCCACTCACGTGGTGTTTGTGAGTTCTTATATGAATGGGTATTGAGCACCTTCCAGGGAGCACACCCTGTGCCAGGCCCTGGGAATTCAGAGCTGTTTTATTCCGACCTAAATGGGTCCCTGCCCCCAAGGAAATCTCGGTCTTGGGGTGAGGGTGGGGAGCATTCCTGGCACAAGCGCCTGTTGCACAAGGTACAGGAGGGCACCCTAATCCAGTCTCAGAGCAAGAGCACCAGAGGAAGGGGCAACCTAGTGAGGAAGGGCGTTTCCAGGGGTGAGAACTGCGTATGCGAAGTCTCAGGAGGAGGAACAGGAGGGGCTTAGTTTGCAAGTTTGGAAAGGCTGGAAAGTGGAGGACAAGCGGGTGCAGAGAAAAAGGAAGCCAATGAGTTAGGGGACAGGTCATGAACTCTTGGAGGCTGTAGCTAAGGGATTTCAGCTTTAGCCTGAAGAGAAAGGGGAATCACAGAAAGCTGTATTGTGCTCGTAACCACCAATATTTTCATGTGGAAATAATAATCACAATGGTAAAGACTCTTAGTTGCAAATAGCAGAAACTCAACGGTAACCTGCTTAAATAAGAAATTCTAGAGCCTTGTTGGCTTCAGGCAAGGATGGATCCAGGCGCTCAAGTGATAACATCAGGATTCAGTCTTCCCACGTGTGTGCGGGCTTCAATGTCAGACAGACTGTCCTCACGTGGTACCTGCTGGCAGTCCCAGTCTAGCCTAACAGCTGATATTCAGGAAGCGCTCACTTGGTCCTGACCATATTCTCAATCATTTCTAAACACTAAGCATTTAAACCTCTCCACGACACCACAGAGTGGGTGCTATTTTAACCTTTTTCCATAGATGACAAAGTTGAAGCACTGAGAAGTTAAGCGACTGACCCAAAGTCACACAGCTACAAAATGGCAAAATTGGAATAAGGACCCAAGTTTGCTTCCAGAGTCCACACAACTAACCAACACCGGAACCCACCTCCCTAGAAGAGCCTCACAGCTTATGATCACAGCAGCAAATCCCTCTTCCTGACCATCCCATCATCATACGACTAGATTTCATCAGACTGGCTTGGGATCCCTGCCCACCCCACCCCCACCCCCAGCCAATTGCTAAGTCCACAGAAACAGGATCTGATAGCGGGCCAGACCTGGGCTCTTCCCAACACCAGGAGGGTGGAGTAGCCTATCCCTCATCTCATGACCTGAGTCTGAGGACAGGTTGTTGTGTCTGAAGGAAAATCGGGGTGAATTACTGAAAAGAAGGGTTGCTGGGCCCAAAAATAATGGCTATCAACAGCACCAACAGTAATAATAGTAACCTCGCATGCCCGTGTCCTGCACTACCTCTCACAAAACACTTTGTCATTCTTTGGGCACTTTGGTCTCCGTGACAGCCCTGCGAGAAAATCACAACCAAGAGGTGACTACATCCGTGTTTTGCCTACGGAGCGGCGTTCGGGGCAGGAAAACATCTCTCCCAGGATCACGGTGAGAAGCAGTAGCCCCAGAACCATGACTTTCTGGGACACCATTCGTCTCCTTTACTCCTGTGATCCCAGCCTCCAAAGCTCACGGTCTCCCCGCTTCTTCCTCACGGGAAGGAGGCCAATGACACGGCAGCCGCCGAAACGGGGCTTGGCACCTCGCTTTGTCACGTTCACTCACCTCTCCCACAGCCCCGGGCAATAGGTGCCATTGATTTGAAGGAAACTTGAGGCTCAGAGAGGTAAATAACTCGCTTCGTCACACAGCAGAAGACAGAATCCCGCCCCCACGCCACCCCCGCACTCCTTCCACTTGCCCACACACTGCCCCCTCTGAAAACCCCACCTACCCTCCACGGCCTGGCTCAGGTCCCCCCTCCACAGAGAGCCTCCTGGCTCCTCCAGCTGGACCTCATGATCCTCTGTTGTCCAGTGGTCATTGTTGCTTCAGAGACCATAGAACTGGGGGAAATCGGAGCTGGAGGGAGAAGTCATTCATTCATTCATTCTTTCAACACAAATGCACCTAGCACCTCCTACACGGGGAGACAGGGGTGGATGAAGTGAATGAAGATGGGCCCTGTTGCAAAGACAGGTGCCGGTGGTTCCCGCCCCACAATCCCCTCAGCCCACCTGAGGGCCTCCTGCCCACAGTCCCCATATATGCCTCGCTCCCTGCATCTCTCAGCCTGAGGATGCATTCTGGCCAGTGGGCATGGGGCAGGCTAGATGTGCCAGGAATCCTTGTCCAGGACAACCATGGATAACCAGAGATGGAGTTGTTGGTTGAGGACCACAACCTTCTTAACCCGCCGTGGGGCCGTTCTGGGGTATATTTGGAACAGTCTCCCAGAGGTCCCCAGGGAGACAGGCTCCCAGGCTCCCACAGCCATGACAGCAACACGACCTTGGTGGCTTTCCTCTCTCCCTGCATCCCCCTCACCCTGACACAGTGCTCCTTAGTGTCACCTGCCTCGTAAGCTAACCGCACCCAAACACTTGCCTCAGGGTCTGCTCTGGGGAGACCCGACCCTCCTGCAGCTGACAGTCTAGTAAGAAGACAACATCTAGTAAAACCCAAACTCCTCCTTTTATGCTTGAAGAAACTGAGACCCGAAAAAGAGAATAAGTTTCCTTGATACGCTCATTTCAACTTCTCAAGTTTCTGCTAGGACAACACCCGTCTTACATTTCTTTGGTGTAATTCAGACACCAAACACAGGGATGAGCACATAGTCAGGGCCCAAGGAGTGCACACTGCATTGAACCTGATGACACATGCCGCGGACTTCTGCCCCAGCCCTGATGGTGTCCAGCGTGCTGTCCTCTGGCAGGTGACTCTCACCCTCGTCAAAGCCCAGGAATGAGAACCTCCAGCTCACTCTTCTGTGTGCGGGCATACAGACCTAGGTTTAGATGATGCTTCCTGGTGTCAGCAGTTACTTCATGTGTGCATTCCACAAAGATCTTCTGAGCGCCTGTGAGTACCAGGCACTCAGTGGAACGTAGCCGGGAGTAAGATACATAAGGTCTCCACCAGCTTGGAGCTCATGTTCCAGCGTGGAGAATACAAACAAACCAGCATATAAAAACGACCACTGCAGATCCCTCCTTTATGACACGGGGAGTGTGGACCCGCCTCATCACACTCCAGAGAGCAGTGAGCAAGCCAAGCTGACAGGCAGGCCTGCCCAGCATCCAGCGTGGGAGGGAGGTAAGGGAAATTTGCCCTTCCCTTCCCAGCCCCAGCTTAACACTAGGGATGTCTCACGGAGGGGGTGAAGGCAGGCCCAGGACGAGGAACAGTGTCTGTGTTCTATTCCAGGCCTCTCGGCTCCTACCCTGTCCACCTCTCCCCGGGGGAAAACAGCCGATCTGGTTGGCAAATTCCAGGATAGTGGGCGTCGAGCTTGCCAGCGAAGGAGATTTCAGAGTGTGGTTGAAAGGTCAGGACACAAATGAGCTCTCATTTCTCCACCTTCTGAGGGTCCAAAGGGACAGGAGCCTCAGGGTGGCCCTGAGCGTGGTCGCCTGGTCCCGTCCCCTCTTGAGGGTTACTCTTTCTCAGACAGGTGACCCAAGCCCACTCAGGACTAGATAGAGCAGCAGACAGCCTCTTCCTGCCTCTCTCTGTCTCTCTCTCTCTCTCTGTCCGGGTTCCTTTTCCTCCAGCGGTTGGTGCTCTCTCCGTTCCACTTTGCTCACTGAGGCCATAAGCCAAGTGTTAAGGAGATGGGCTCTGGGGCCAGACGGTGGCCTCCAGCAAGTGACCTAGCCTCTCACACCCAATTTGCTCCTCTATCCGACAGGCACATAACGATTTTCATTTCAAAGGGGAGTGGAGAATTGGCTCAGAGATTGCTGAGTACAAAAAGCCCCGGATACCTCTTGGCTGTTTCTAGTAGCTCAGGGTAAGGAAACTTCTTAGACCATGAACAGGGCCTGAGCCACCAGCCTCTTCATTTACCAGCAGCTGGCACTGGGCTTTGTGTTGCAAGCTCAGCTAACAATGGCAGGGTATTTTCCCTTCTCTCTTCTGTGCTCGTGCGTGGCCCTCCTTCCACTGTTCCTGTCTATTCCTGGCCATAATATCATTGAAAAGCACCCCAGCGTCCCCCCGATGCGTAACACAACCCCTTCTCTCTGTGATTGCAAAGGTTTGGCGGAGATTTCCTGTTCTGTGGGGAAGGCTCAGCATGAGGAGAAATGCCTGGCCCTCACATGCAGCGAGATAGAAAAAACAATTGCTATGGGCTTCAGACAAGGCCCCCAAGGCTGTTAGGAATTGCCTCCCCTCCCCCCACCCCCACGCCTGTTCCTGCGGCTTTCCCCGGCCGAGGTGGGAAGGAGAGCTCCCACTCCTAATCCTCCTTGGGCCGTGGCACTGACTGAATTAATCGGAGAGGCAGACGGCGGCCATTCAGCCTGAAGGCCACCTGTGTTCCAAATTTGAAAATCCATTCACTTGGGAAAAGCAGAGCGTCCCACGGAGAGTCAATGGATTTCAGTTCACTGAACATTGCTTTAGGCAAATAAGCAATTTTATTTCCTCTCCCCACCCCCTTGAAAACATCAATGAAGTGTTTTTGTGGTGTTGCTGACAGCACATGCCACTTCGAAGCTGGAAATAAAATCTTCTTTAAGCTATTTATAGCTGACTGGCAAATGGAAGGCAGTGGGAAGGAGACTAAGACTGGAGCTGAGAATGGTGGGGTGAGCTGCGTGCCAGCCCCCAACTCCCAGCTGCATAAGCCGCTCAGAGCCCCCCACCCCGACCCCAATCCACCTGCCCTCCTGCCCACAGAGGGAAGCAGGGTGAGAACCCGTGTGGACAGAGGAGCTGGGCGGGGCAGGGAGGGAGCACTACACGCCTTGCCAGGACAACGGGTGTGCTTTGTAAACTGTAAAGTGCCCCAGCATGTGATATTTCAAAGAAATTGAGGAATCCTTCTTCTCAAAGTAGGAATGTTTAGCCTGGGGTCCACGTTCTACACAGCTCTCGGGATGGGAGGGGGAGGGTCTGGAAACCACCTGTCAATGTTTGCAAAAGTTTGAAGTGCACAGTGCATCGCTCTGAAAAAAAAAGAAAAAAAATGTTCACTTAATTGAAAATCTCAAAAGCATCTCTGACCCAGGAGAGGTAAAACCCAACATTCCAGGTGGAGCAGGGGCTACAAACTCAAATGCCCGCTGGACCCAGGCAGGTAACCTGAGAGGGAAGCCGAATGAGTCTGCGAAACAGGTGGATCCGTGGACACAGTGGCAAACTGGGGCTTCTGCCCCGGCAGAAGGGGCATCAAGAAATTATTGCCAATCAGGAAGGTGGGCCCAAGGACTCCTGATTCTTTTTATTTTTTTAAGAAAAAAATTTGGAATCCAGATTTTTACTTATAATCTTACACTTTCTTTTTTTTCCAGCAAATTCAGAGCTTTTTTTTTTTTTTTTTTTTTGAGGGGGTGGACGGCCAGAGGGAAAGGGAGAGAGAGATTCTCAAGCAGGCTCCACGCCTAGCACGGGGCGCAACACAGGGCTCGATCTCACAACCCTCAGACCATGACCTGAGCTGAAATCAAGAGTTGGACGCTTAACCGACTGAGCCACCCAGGCGTCCCTAATTCAGAACTTTGAAAATTGGGTTAAACACCACATCAACCAGCTGGATTCAGCCTGAAGGTCCCCACTTTGTAAATTCTGTTCTCGGGTCCTGTGTCCCATAGCCTCAGTTCCAAGCCCAGGCCCTGACACATTCCTGGGCTCAAGAAAATGCTTATTAAAATAAACTATATCCCATGACAGGAATACTCAACATGCCACCACTCCCCCAAGGCGTCTCTCCCCCAGGCCCAATGTGCATCAGGGTCTTCAGCCACTCGGTCCCCGTGATCCCTCCAGAGCCTCCCCTCCCAAACCAGCCTTCACTTATGGGGCCACCCCATAACACGATACTCCATGTCGGGTCTGAGCAGCCCAGGGCCCTCAGAGCAGGACCGGCTCCTCCCTCATGGACAGTCCCCTGCTCTAAATGTGCCTGAGACACACTCTCATGTTTCTGGAAACACCATCGCCCCACTGCTTGTGGGCCGGGAGGACACTACACCATGGAAGAGAGGCTGGGGCAGCCTGCAAGCTGCCAGCAAAGAGATTCCTCTGTGTGTAAGGAGCTGCCGCCCCCCGGCATGTGACAGACAACTGTATCTCTTTACAGATGAGTAGACAAAGGCCCAAAGAGAGACATGTCATCCCAGACAGGGGTATGGAATTGATTGTAGAGAGACAGAGAGTTCCCCCAGAGGGATGGAGAGCTGAGTTGCTCACACACTGCCGTTTGAAAACAGATAAACCTCCAGAAACAGAAAGACAAGGCTAGAGCAAAATGAGGTTTCAGTGCACAGAAGGTTACCTGCTGGAAGTCTTCACGAGCTCTGCTGTGGTGTTAATATTTAGCGTCACGGATGGAGAAGTAGCCTTGACTCAAATGACTTACTTCCTCTAAGATCCAGGAAAATAACCTTGATTTCCCCGAACCTACGTTTCCTTCTCTGTGGTGACAGATTGAATTAGGTCTGACTCTTGACACCCACAGTAACAGGCTCTGCATCTCCCCCTTTGCCGCACCCTGGCTTCACCTTGACCACATGCCCGGCATTGGCCAGTGGGATGTTACCTGTCACAGCAGGAGCAGAGGCTTGAAGTGAGGTTGCACTGCCATTGGTTTGCTTCTGTGCTCCCTGGGGGAGCTGCTCCTCCTCCAGCCCAGAACCCAGACCTGAGCCCAGCCTGCAGGCTGGAGTCAGGCTCAGTCGGAGCAGAACCGCCAGCTGAGCCCAGCCAGATCAGCCTAGACACTGTACATTCAGTCAACGGGAGGACCCTCGAACACAGGACAGGTGCTGTTGCTTTATGCCACTGGGCGTCCCATAGCAAAAGACACTGGCCTACTCATCAATGGAGGCAGTTCCAATTCCGATGAACTCACGGCACCATGCTCTGAATCAGAAGTTATGGTATTGGTGAAAGTCCCTTGGGCACTATGCCAAAGTGAGTTGTTGATATTGTTATTGGGTAAGTAATCCAGATGTCTCAAATGGGGTAAAAGAGGAAAATTATTCAATGTAATCATAAAAGCAAAATGAATTATATTATCTTACTCCCCGATTCAGGCTTTTTACAGAGATCCGGTCATGTCGTTTCTCTGTAGAGAGATCTGGTCACTTTAGAACCCCACCACAACCAAGCCACCACTCTTCCAGTTTCTAAAAGCTACCTGTCTTTCTTGGCCCATGGGCCCCTTTGCATCAATCACTCCAATCTCTGTGTCCATCCTCACATCTCTGACCCTGCCTCTCCTCTCTCCCTCTTTCCTTAAGGATCCTTGTGATTACATTGGGCCCACCTGGATAATCCCAGGTAATCTTCCCATCTCAAGACCCTTAATTTAATCATATCTGCAAAGTCTCTTCTGCCATGTAAAACATATTCACAGGTTCTGGGGATTAGGATATGGACATCTTTGTGTGGACATTTCTCTGTCCACCACAGTGAACTTCTGACTTCCATCTTAGAAAAGCAGAATTCAGAAACTAGAAAATTATCCAAAAGAAGGAAAGGATATGGACTGTCACCAGCACTGTTCACACATGTTATAGTTCTGTCTCCTTTGGGTCACATGGTAATATTGTACTTCCAAGTCCCCTGGAAAGCAGTCATGCCCTATGATTTGCTTTGGCCATTGAAACAGAAGCCGAAGTGACAGTAGCCCCTGCAAAACCTGTTAGCAGTGTGCGATTTGTCTGTTCTCTCTCTTCTCCATCGTGGCAATCAGTGGTCTCTATGTCAGCCTGAGTCCCAGAGTGACACAGACCCCAGATATTCCATGATGGATACACAGCATCAGTGAGAAATAAATTTTGTTGTTTCCAGCCACTAAGATTTGGGGGCCTAACCTAGCCCATCCCAGCATTCAAAGCTTCAGGGCTGCCAGAAGCATGTCTGCTATAAGACTTCTTTGTGATTGTATGTCTCCAGGTATGTCCCCAAGGACTCCTATCCACTGGTCCCGACTGAGCTGTCTTGGCCAAGGTCCAACAACAAAGAATCCAGGGATCAGAGATCAAACTAAGACCTTCTAAATCCAACTAAATATATCCTCCCATAACTCTCTGAATGCATGCGTGTGCACCTGCACACACGAAGAGAGAACAAAGCTAGCTATTCTCCCAGAGAAGCTGCCCCTTCGTGCCTTCCACCACGTTCCCAGTTGCTTGCACAACCCCAGGCCAGAAAAGCCAGTGGGGTGAGGAATGGGCTGCAGGAGGGAAGGAGCGACATTGACTCTAATTCACCAAGTCACTCCAAAACCTAAATGGGGATGAGGATCTACGTCGACTGACACGGAAGAGAGATGCCCAGGCAAACAAAGGCTTGACAAGCTGGTTATAATTGTGTCTGCCACAACTCCTCAGCTCCAGGAAATGTAAGAAGACAGAAACCCAGACAGCCTGAGTCCTGGAGAGGCAAGCTGGTTAAGGGCCAGGAAAATCCTCCCCCACATATGTACTCACTAGAAAGGTCTTCACTGGTGATGGCTATTTGCCAGAGAGCCAGGCCTGGAAGACAGCTTGAAGGAGAAGGAGAAAACTGCTGTGTATGGGGGCGTGATGTGGGTGCCTGCATATGTCACAGGGTGGGTTGGGATGCATAGGGAAAACAGAACACAGTTTGTCTTAGAAATAAGTCCAGACCTGTCCTCCAAGGATGTGCCTAGCACAGAAGCAGTTCTCAGTGAGTGCGGCAGAGAGGGGTTCTGTTACTTGGAGAAGATTAATTCCACCTTTCGATCACGTCTTTGTTCATTCATTCATACATTCATTCATCGTTCTTTGCTTTAAGAAGCATTGAGTGGACTGGAAAACAATATGGAGTTTCTTCAAAAAGTTGAAAATAGAGCTACCCTATGACCCAGCAATTGCACTACTGGGTATTTACCCCAAAGACACAAATGTAGGGATCTGAAGGGGCATGTGCACCCCAATGTTTATAGCAGCAATGTCCACAATAGCCAAACTATGGAAAGAGCCAAGATGTCCATCGACAGATGAATGGATAAAGAAGATGCAGTATATATATACAATGGAATATTATGCAGCCATCAAAAAAATGAAATCTTGCCATTTGCAACGACATGGATGGAACTAGAGGGTATCACGCTAAACGGAATAAGTCAATCAGAGAAAGACAATTTATCATATGATCTCACTGATTTGTGGAATTTGAGAAACAAGGCAGAGGATCATAGGGGGAGGGAGGGAAAAATGAAACATGATGAAACCAGAGAGGGAGACAAACCTTAAGAGACTCTTAATCTCAGGAAACAAACTGAGGGTTGCTGGAGTGGGGGGTGGGGAGGGAGGGATGGGGTGGCTGGGTGATGGACACTGGGAGGGTATGTGCTATGGTGAGCGCTGTGAATTGTGTAAGACTGATGAATCACAGACCTGTACCCCTGAAACAAATAATACATTATATGTAAATTTTCTAAAAAGACCAAAAAAAAAAAAGAAGAAGAAGAAGCATATGAGTGGAGAAGCAACCCTGTAATCTTGGAGAAGATAAATAAAGCAGAACCTCTGTCCTTTAATCACACACAGATAATACATGAATATCAAAAGCTAACCATACGGGAGACGAGCGGTCTCTAAAGTGGGAGAAGGGGCACATTTACCAGCAGTGCCCAAGACAACAATTTGGGATTTTTTTGTCTTTTGTTTTTAAAGATTTATTTATTTGAGAGAAAGAGAGAGCAGGGGGAGGGACAGAGGGAGAGAGAGAGAGAATCTCAAGCAGACTCCCCGCTGAGCACAGAGCCAGATGTGGTGCTCTAATTCACAACCTTGAGATCATGACCTGAGCTGAAATCAAGAGTCAGATGCTGAACTGACTGAGCCACCCAGGTGCCCCAACAACCATTTGTATCGAAAAAGGAAAATACTAGAATTTCTATTTATTTTTCTCTCATATTTCCTAAATTCATATTTTATGGTTGCTTTCTAACATATAAAAACAATACAATGGCACATGTAAGTAATACATAAATGACAAAACAAGAAAGATAAGATGGCTTGGAAATATGTGCTCAAAAACATGTAGTGATGGAATACATAAACAACAACCTAGAGGCAGTTATAGATTTTTTATTTCCTGGTTAAGAGAACAGCAAGATAATAGCATTTGATTCATCCACATCCAACTTCCCATTTAAATACTTACAAAAATAGACCCAGGAGAATTAAAGGTACAATAATATTGAAAACCAAAAATAATGTTCTGTTCTCTACCAGAGCCCAAGAGGAATTTCTACTAAGTGAAGAACAAGTGGGTCTATGAAGCAGAACAATAACACCAGTAGAAGAAGATAGGGAGGTTCCCAAACATGTCCATCATCTGCCCTTATCTCAGACACCAGAGCATCTTTACCAAAAGGAAGGGCAGCAAGAGAACTATATTGAGTATCTAATGCTGTGTGACAAATAACCTGATATTTAGTGGCTCAAAACCACAGTAATCACTATCTCCACCAGCTCTGCAAATCAAGGAGCAGAAGCAGCCTGGTTGGAAGGCTCTGGCTCAGGCTCTCTCAGTGATTGCTGCCAGGTGTCAGCTGGAGTCCAGTCATTTCAATGATGGACCAAGACCACAAGACCCACTTCCCAGGAGGCTTGCTTCCATGGCCAGCAAGTTGCAATGGCCAAGTAGATTTTTCTTCATGTGGGCTCTCCACAGAACCATGTGAGTGTCCTTCCAACACGACAGCTGGCTTCCTGCAGAGAAAATGGTCCAAGAAGCCTAGGCAGAGGCTGCGATGTCTTCTATGACCTCACCTTGAAAATCACCATTGTGACCTCCACTGTATTCTACTGGTCACACAGGCCAGCCCTGACTCAGTGTGGAAAAGGACTACATGGGGCATGAATACCAAACGTGGGGCTCATTGAGGCCATCGTAGAGGCTATCTACCACAGAGGCTAACTCACTGGAGATCATTTCTGATATGGACAGGGCTCTTTTTTGGTCTCTCTCACTTTTTGTCTCTTTGTCTCTGTCTCTCTCTCTCTGTCTCTCTCTCACCCCCCCATTGTCCTTTCTCTGTCTCCATCTTTATCTCTTCCTCTGTCACTTGTATCTCCTCCATTCGTTTTTATCTTTCTATACATTTTCGAAGACTATAACATCCACTTGTGAAAAGATAAAATCTTTACTGATCTCACAACTAGCACCAATGAAGGGATAGAAGGAAAGTTCCTGAGGGCAAGGGTATCAGCAGGAGTCAAAGCAACAAAGGAGATGCCCAGCCCACTGCCTGAGACAAGGAAGTAACTCCATTTTATTTTGGAAAAGAACTTCTCCTAAGCTTTTCCTTCACCCTGCAGCCTCCATTGGCAGAGGTCAGTGTCTCAAGGATGAGCAGGCAAAGGTTAGACCGGCAGGGCACAGCTGACATGGATTTGCAAACACGAAAGTGAGGCCATCCTGTCTCCAGCAGACCTTGGGTGAATCCTTGCCTTGTGATGCTTAGCCACGTCCAGTAAACCACTTCTATATACAGCATGGGTTCTGTAACTTTTGGAACCCACTCCAGATGCAATTCCTGTACTAGGAAGGAATTCTTAGTTGCAAACAACAGAATCCATTCTGTCTAATGTAAGCATGAAAGGAACACATGAAAAGCAATTAGGTAACTCAAAATATCTCTGAGAATGGACTCTGAATCTACTGAGTCCCAACACCTTTGTGGGGATTCTCTAACAAACATCACTATATAGCAGCTACCATGACTGGGTCTGGATACCAGAAATTCCACCACTGCTGTCCCCAAAGAACCAAACAGCTCCACCACCTTCTGGACAAGAACCTCATATTGCTCATTTCTAATTCCAAGTCTCAAAGAAGTTCACCTAACTAAAGGGACCTAGGCCACATGTCATTATCCTGACTGAAAGCAATCCTCGGTATGCAAATTTTCTGGATTCTTCCTTGAGAAGACAAGAGTCATAATGTTAAAAATAATTAAGAGGTAGTGAGGCTATTGAAAAGATTTTGGACAGCTGCAAATGATGATATATGTCAACTGCACAGCTAAAAGGAACACAAAAAGTATAAGTTAGTGAGAAGGAAAAGGAAAAGTGTTTCCTCATGGATGACTACCCACCCACACTGTCCAGAAAAATACCGACAGATATTGGTATCACTGACATTTTTGCTGATGGTTATTAGCAACATGAGTACATTTAGGGTTGTAGATAATGTTCGAATCCATGATCTCATTTGATCTCACAAAATCCCAATGAAGTAAACCAGTTTGGGATTATGAGGCTCAGAGAGATGGAGAGACAGACAAGATCCGTCACTGGAGCTCCCACTGAACAACCAGAGATACAGCAAAAGTGAATCTCCCTCGGCACCTGTATATGCATCTCAACAGGGGAAACTCTTTACTTATCTTGGTAGAGAACCTCAGGTTTGTAGAATAGGAATAGGTCCCATCTTCATCCACAAGCATCCCTTTATAATTTCTTTCACATAGACTCCAGGCACATAGATGTTTTTCCTTATCAAAATGCATACATAAGTTTGTTTTCCCATTCCCTTCATTAAAGCCACCCATTGGCTACTGAGCAGAGATCCAATTAAGTGTAGCAGGACCAGAGTTAGAGGTGCAGTGATCCTTTGTCATTTTTTTGGCTACCTGGAATCCAAATTTCCTTCCGGTTTCATAGAAATCCCTAAACTGTGTGATAGTCTTGGTGGAGACAAAGTCTATGGAAGCCTAAGAAAGCTAGACAGTGCCCAATCCCACCCGGCAGTTGGGCACTCACATGACTTCGGCTCATCCACTCGCACTTCCCGTCTTGAACGCTGAAACTCACCTGTGTTCTCCAATGCCTTGGCTTCCATGGAATTCACCATCTTTTTGAGCCTGGTTTTCAACCTTTTCATCAGTCCTCAATCTAGCCAGCACAATTCCCAAAGATTCCTTCCCTGCTTAAGTTACACAGTTATGCAGAGACAAAAATAAATAAATAAATAAATAAATAAATAAATAAATAAATACACACACCATGAGTAGTTCATCTTTAATGTCATGCTAATCATTAAAGAATCCAAGGTTTCTGTTAGCCTGCCCAGCTTCATCAGCACCAAAGAATGATTTTTGTTGGGCTTTCTGAAAGGCCTTCATATTTCAACAAATATTCATTGTTTGCACCTTATGTGCCAAACACTGTCCTAGATAATGGAGACTCAGTGAATAGGCAGTAATCACTTCTCTCTAGGAGTTAGTGGTTAGAGGGAATTCAAAGCTGTTTTTAAAGGCCCCCCTACGCCCATCACTATCTTTTCAGACACCTAGGAATCAGGTTAGAAACCACTGATCTAACCAAAATCTCTCCTTTATATAATAAGAAAACAACTAAGAACCAGAAGGGCAAAGAGATTTCTCCAAAGTCATAATAGCAATTTCCCAACAAAGCCAGGAGCAGATCTCAACTTCCCCAGATCTCAGGCCAAAACTCTTTCCACTTCATCACCGCACCTGTAGGGGATTTAAACAGCAGACATCATCTGCCGTTTTGTTGATTTTTGCCAACCAGTCAACACTGACATGCTGGCAGGCAGTCTAGTGAATGCCCAGTTAAGCCCAGCCGGGGTCATCTGCAAAATGGAACACTACCTGAGGAGGAAAACAGTCTCGCGAGGCCCTAGGGACACACTGTGGAGGACAGGTTTGAGCTAGCAAGTCCAAAAGAGAAATGGGAACAGGAGGCAGACGTGGAGCATGCCAGTCTGCCTTTCCAGCACACCAGCCCCAGGAGCATATGGCCTATAATTAGCCACCCGGGAGATGGTTATTGAGCCACAAATGGAGAATTATGGCTTCAGGTGAGAACCAGCAGCAGGAAGTGGAGCCCTGGAAGACTGAGAAAACCCTGTTTTCATGCAAATGCCTTCAGTAATCATAAACAAAAGGAGACAGACAGGGGCCTAGGGATGACAAAGTGCAGGGTTGCTGTTGCTACATCCAATACTGCATTTCTGGAAGATCTCTGAGACCCAGCAGAATCTCCCAGGCATTCATCCCTCATGGGCCCTGGAAACCCCATCTGGTTTATTGCAGGACTACAACCTGGGAGCATCCCCTCGGGTACACCACTGAGCTTGTGGTTCCAATAACATGGTTTTAGTAGTTGAGGAGATCCACTTTACACCTGAGAATTGGTCAAAGGTCCTCTAAACCAGGCTTCTTTTTCCTCTCTGCCCACTACTGCCCGTTCCCTCCCAGTCCACTGAGGAGGCAGTAAAGGAACAGGTGAAAAGCACATCGCACAGCCTGGCACACTGGGTTCCTGAGCCACCACTTCTTGGCCGTGTGGCCTCAGTCTGTTCCTTTACTTCTCTGTGACCCAGTTTCCTCACTGGTAAAACAGGGATAATGTTGTGGGGGAAATGGGAGCTACTGCATTGAAAGCTCTCAGAAGAGAGTCTGGCCTGTCATAGGTGCTCAGGAAGGTTAGAGGCCCCTGTAGATAGGCCACCCCGCAGATGCCTTCTGTCTCCTCCTCCCTCACTCCATCCTCTGGTCTTACTTCTCAGCCTCTCTCCTGCCTTACACACTCTCCCACAGGGCACACACTCCTCACTCCCACCGCCATGCTCTTTGATGGCTCCACACAGACTCCTTTTCCCACCATCTCTGCACATCTGCAACCCACCTGCCTTCCAGACCCAGAGGGGCTCACGTCAGAACATATCCCTGATGGCCATGGGTGGGAATAACCCACCCCTCCCTTCATCTCTCTCCCACAGTGTGAGCCGCCCCTATGGCTCTTGATGCTCTCTACCTCGTTTTATACTGATTTATGCTCTCTACCTCATTTTATACTCATCACTGTTCCACCCCCAGCCCCATGCTGGCACTGCTCAGTAAACCTCGGTAGGGGGAGAGTGAGGAAGAGGGAATAATAGTTGTCCAGTGTCCCTGACAGGCTCCCACAGATGCACTCCCCTCTTCCCCTGCCACCAGTGTGGAGGCACCGTTCACTCACCCCCATGCGAGCCTCCACACACACCGTCTCTCAGACCAAGTGCCAAGGCCTGGGAGGCAGGCTTCCAGGGAGCATCAGAACTCCAGCTGGCCTTGGCTGAAGAGGGTAGAGTCGCCCTGGAAGAGGGGGGACGTGGGACAGAGGGGACAGGGACAGTTGACACAGGTGAAGATGGTAGAAAGAGTGAAGAGTAACCAAAGATTAGCCAAAACAAGAGGGCTGGGGTCGGAGGGCCAAGCCGCTGCTAAGGAAAGCAGGCTTGGTTCCATAAGCAGTAGGGAATCACAGAAGTCATGCAAGGTGATTCAAATACAGTGATTAGCATGACGGATGACACACAGGGGGTGTGCGGTACGTGCTGACTATGACCACCATTATTAATTGCACTGGCATCTTAATCTAGAAAGTTAGCCACTGGGTGTTTAGAGACAAAAATATCCAGTAATTATCCTCAAGTCCTACTTCCATTGCCAAGGTACTAGGGGACCTCAGGCCCATTTCCGGGCCCTTCTGAGCCTCTCTGGGTCTCAGTTCCTCATCTGTAAGATGCAGGAGCTACCCTTGGTTATCTCTGGCTCTTTTCTTCTTGCTCTAACCATCCCTGATGCTGACAGCTTCTACTCGAGCCCCCGTTGACCTGTCCCTTCTGTGACTGCCACTACTTAGGTTATGGTGCACAGTTCTGTGCTCTTGGTATCCCTCCACACTGTTCCAGATTCTTGAGCTTCTGGTCTACCCACAGATCATGTCTTTAGTGAGCTTCCCCCATCAGGACCTACCAAAGAACTGAGCACCTCGAAAGTTCTTAATGGCTATTGATTTAGAAGGAGTCACATCATCAGGAAAACTGGGAGTCAAAACTTAGCCATATCTTAGTGATAAAAATGAGGAGAGGAAGAAAGAGGAGGGAGAGGAGAGCAGGAGGGAAAGGGGAGAAGGGCAAAGAGAGGGAGGAATGGGTGGGGAGGAGGAGGGAGAAGAAGGGGGAAGAGGGGAAAGGGCAGGGAGAAGAGGAGGGAGGGGGAATGAGGGGGGACAGTGGAAAAGGAGGAGCAAGCACTGAGTGTCCTGTGAGTGCTGACTGTGCTAAGCACTTTACAAGTGTAGCATACACAACTGTCGGTCCAAAGATTCAGATGCTTAGGAAATATCATCCTTCCATTCTCTGAAATTATCCCAATTTCTACTTTGTGCTCCTGTCCCCTGGGGCTGGCAGGAAGCTCCCTCCTGGTCACCGTGGGGCTCCTTCACTTTACAAGGTGCACATCATCCCAAGAGCCCCATGTGGCTCCCAGAGAGAAAGGAGCGGCTTCTCCCCTACACCCCTGCCTGGTTGCTGATGTCCTCCTCCTCCTCGAGAGCATGGGGCCCCTTCCAGTCTGGGGCTACCCCTGAACAACCTGGGCACCACGAGACCTTAAACAGCACCAGCCCCCCGAGACCCAGGTCCCCTCTTCTAACCTCCTTACTTGTCATTCTGCTCCGCCTTCTCTCTAAACCCTGGAACAGGACCAGATTGCAAAGCTCCTGGCCCCGTGCATCTCTCCTGTGCCCACTGCATCCTGCTTTGTGTGGGAAGACATCCCCCCAGACCTCCTCTGGCTCCAAAAGTGTGATCTCCTCCCTCGAACACCAGCTCCTCCCTTACTTTTTCCTGTGGATTTTCATCACTCATCGTACCTAGAACCTAAATCTTTTGCAGGAAGAAAAATCTTTCCTTCCCCAGAGGGCAAGGAATACTTTGTCTTCAACCCTCCTAGAAGGTGAGGGGAGTACGTCTGGCCCATCCATGTAGCACATGGAAGAAGGGCAGGAGAGAACCACAGGGACACCGTCTGAGACAGGAGCACTGCGCCCTGCAGTGTCCACGGCCCTCCCTTTGCCCTCGGAGACTGATGGGGGCCGAGTTCAGATCACCAGGCTCTGATGGGGGCCAGTGACCTGTCTGCAGGCGTGAGGCCCAAATTTTCCAAACACTCTTCACCTGAACTTCAAGCCTTGATTGCCGGCCTGAAGACAGAGTGTGATGCCTGCTCCCCAACCCCGTCAGCCACCCAAAATCAGTCTCTGAGGCCCGGCCTGCTCCAGTCCACCTCACCCTCAACTCCTGCCAACTCACCCACAAGCAAGCTCTAGTCTCACCCAAGTCCTAGGCCCTCTCACCACCTCCCTGCCTGTTCCTTACCTTGAGCTGGTCCCCGCGTCCCCAGGCACCTGATTCCCGGGCTCTGGACTCTGCTGGCCACCCCGGAGCTGGCCCACCTGGGCTCTCCTCTGCAGCTTCTCTGGGGGCAAGCGTGCCCTGCACCATCAGCAGGAAAGGTGAGTGCTCCCTCGGGCCTGGCCCAGCTCCTGCAAGATGGGGACTGGACACCTCGCTGTCCAGTGGTGATGTCCACCTTTAGTCTACTTCCACAGGGTACCCTAGAGCAGAGGACAGCAAGCGGTTTCTGTAAAGGCCCAGATAGGAAATACTGTAGGCTCAGTAAGCCACACTGCAGTCTCTTATCACAATGACTCATCTTGGCCCCCAAGCCCAAGAGCAGCTGGAGACAAGGAGACAAGAGAAATCAACTTCATTTACAGACACTAACATTTTAATCCATCTAATTTTCACATGTCACTAAATATTATTCTCCTTTTGATTTTTTAACCATTTAAACTGTGAAAATAATCCTTTAAAATGTAAAACAAACAAAACGATGGCCTCCAGAGCCTTATAAGGAGAGGCCTCCAGCCAGATCTGCCCTGAGGGCTGTAGTCAGCCAGCCCCTGGTGGAGAGGAGCAAGCCCTGGGCCTGGGGTCAGACAGCTCCCACCTCCTCCGGGTCCCAGGACCTGGGACATGTTACTTCCCATCTCTGGGTTTGTTCTTCCTCAAAAAACTTGGAAAATAATAGTGCCCTTTTCATAGGATAGTTGTGAGCCTTAACTGAGAAACAATGTAGAGTGGTTTGGGGAACAAATACCCCAAATGATAAAGTCTAAGTGGGGACGGCAATGATTCTTTGTTTTCATGGAAGAAAAATCTGGAATCTGGGAATGTGAAATGGCGAGTGGGGGGGGAGGGGGCGGGGCAGAAAGCAGCTTTGCAATCAGAAGAGTCCTGAGTTTCTCTCCTGGCTCAGCCATGTAGAGCTGGGTGACTTTGATGGAGTCACTGGACCACTCTGGCCTTCAGTCTCCTCAACCATAAAATATCCACAATACGCTCACCTCACAGGCTTTCCAGAGGATTACTTTGATGGCATAAAAAGTAAAGCGCTTGGCATATACTGGACCAAACATGGCATATTATTTATCCTGTCTTGATTTTTTTTCCTATCCCCAATTTCTTTTTTTCAGAGAAGCCAACATTCTTTATCAAAAGACTGCCTCCTCTCTGTCTCCAAAACATCCCTTTTGATGGGCCCCCTGTGCTCCATCAACACCATGTGCTCCCACCTCCCCGAGGGAACTCTTGTTGCTGGAAACTAGGGCAGCCCTTTCAACCGGTGTTCTTTCTCCACGCTGAAAAACATCAGGTGGCGTGCTGGGAGCTGTTTGTATTCTCGTCCTCATCCTTGGGGTCCCTCTATCGGGATCTGAGGCTGACAAGGGACCAGCATGAGGAAAGGGTGCCCGCGGGCCCAGCCTCGAGAGGGACATTGTCTGCCCGGCCTAGGCAGCAGCTGTGGGACCCTTGGGTCCCTGTCAGCTGTGTGGGTCAGACTGATGGTCAGTTCCCAGCCCGACGTGTCTCTAATCCCACATAGATAGCCTTGACACAGGCCAGGTTTGTCCTCATGCTGAAAACGCTTCCAGACATGGCATTTCGGGGAGAGGCCTGCTCGAAGTTAGACTGGTGTAGCTAGAGGAGCTAAGGTGATTTGAGGGGGGAGGGACAGGGGAAGGCTTTCCTTCTGGTCATCTGGTCCTCTTTTCCCTTGCAGGAGACAGATAGGCTCAGGGCTGAGGTTTGGGGGTCAAGAGACCAGAGCCAGGATGGAAGCCAGAAACAGAAAAATCCAGGGTGAACACTCATCCAGAGAAATTTGGGTTTAGTCACCAAGTCCAGTGAATGGGGACAGAGCCCCAAATCAGGACAAAGTCAAAGAGTTAGGTGTCTTCTATCCCTGTGTGTTAAGTACCTTCCCTGCGTCCAACACTGTACCAGGCCCAGGAATGTGTGGGAAACACGACACAGTCCCAGCCTCCTAAAGAACTCACTTTCTAGGCACAGAGGTATTCAAGTACACAGACTGCTTTGTGTTCCCAAAACCCATTTCATTTCACCCACGGCACATAGCAGACCCACGTTTCCTGGATTCTCTGCCCTGTGGGCCAGGTAACTGAGTTCTGGCCAATGGATGTATGTGCTAGGGGGCACTGCCAGGCCTGGCCCACAAAATGCTCCTGAAAACTCCTCTGGTGCTGGCTGAATGCAGATGGTCTGACAGAGGCCTCCTGGGCCATGGGGACGGGCAGAGCCACAACATGGAAAGAGCCTGGGACCTTGAGTAACCCTATAGGAGGCCACCGGCTGGCCAGGAGCCTCTGCAACAGACTTGGCGTGAGTAAGAAATAAGCATTTAGCATGTTGAGCCCCCAAGATTCAGGGGCTGGCTTGTTAGAGCGGTTACCCTATCCTGACTAACATGGTCAAAGACCGTATAATATCATAAGAGCTGTGACACCATAAAACAGGTAACCAAAAAGAATGAAACCCAACCTCCCTGCCGGCTGGAGAGTTCCAGGATTTGAGCAGCTTCCAAGCCCTGTCAGAGATGTTCCCAGTCAAACCGGCACTGTTGCTAGAGTTTGTCACTTGGCCCCCACACTGAGTCAGCCTCCTGCCCACCCCTGACTCATTCTGCCCTCCCAGACTCTGGGCTGTGCCCCATCTGTCTCTCCAGGGTCTCTGAAACCTGCCCGTGCTGGTCTTCCCCAGCATGAGCTGGGTGCTCCTCACTAGGCTGTGTGCTCCTAAGGACAAGGACAAGGTTGTGGGGGACCTGGGTTGGGCCATCTCAGTGGAGTGGTAAACAGAACAACAGAACAACAACGGGAAGATGGACTCTTGCTTCTAATCATGGCTCTGCCCCTCAGGGGCCCCTTCCTTTTCTAGGTCCAGGCTGTCATATTGGAGGTCCATGTAATGGTGACCATCCACAGTTCTAGAGACTCTGACTCCAGTCTGTTCACTCGCATTTCCAGTCCCTCACACGAGCGCTCAGAAACTTGCTGTGCAGCGGGCCTGTAATCAATGTGTTTGTGATTTGTGGGGAGGAGGACATGTGTCCGTGTTTTAATGCTCATGACAACACTGGGAGGTAGTACCCTCTTCCCGTATTGCAGAAGGAGGAACGTGAGATTCAGAGAGGAGAAGAGGTTTCTAGGATTCACACTCATGACCCCCTGACTCCAATATCTCTTTCTGACTCTCTGATGGTTCTTTCTGTTTTCTGAAAACACCCCCGTTATGTTGCCTAGTGGAATCAGCTCTAGGTTGGCTTGGAAAGTCAAGGATCAGGACCCCGATCTGCCCTGAAATCACTGTGTGACCTTGACCCTTGTGAGGCCATTTAACCATCAGGAGGAACCGCAAGATGCTTCGAAACCTTGCAGAGGTGGAGGAGGATTGGATGTGTTTCTAGATATAAAAATACTTGAAAGAGGGAAACCGTCCAACCAACATAAGGTGGTGCTTCCCCTATGTGCATCAGACCTCATGGAGGGCAGAGCGCGGAAAGCATCTGAGCTCTCCATGCATTCAGAACTTGTGGAGAAGCAAGAGAAGGTGTGTCATTTGTGTTGTTCTTGTTGCTCCAGAAGCTCAGAGAGGGGCTGGGAAATCGTGACTTCCAAAGCTCATAGCTTTGGGTTTGTGTGGACATCTGGGCCTGGAGATGGTGTCATCTGGCATGAGTGAGAAAGCCTCCCTTTAGCAAAAAGTGATTTGCAGGAAGGGAATTTCTGTACTCTGCATGTGGGCAAAAGACAAACCAAATGCTCCCTGGCATTCATGCTCCATTACCGGTGAAATGGGGTCCCATCCGCTACCATCCACGGGGAGAAAAGAATAGGAAACCCCACAAGACTGTGTCCCCTCTAATCCAGAACCAAGATCTGGTATGTGAGTACACTTTGGAAAACAGAATATAAGGAAATAATCTGAGATGTACACAAAGATGTACAGCACATTTCTTCCATCCCTACTCACAACGTAAACAGTAGACACAGCCTCAAACTTCACGAGAGTGAACTGATTCAATCTGTTTTGTGGTATATCCACATATTAGAATCCTGTGATGCTATTAAAAGGATGTGTCCAAAGACGTGGTAGCGGGTTGAGGAAGTGTTAATAACGTGAATGTAATGTCAGCCTACAAGCTGCCCATGCGCCAAGGTCCATCTCCAGCAGGTGCACGAGTCACTGGGAACAGCGATGCCTCTAGGAGGAGAAAGTGCATGGCCCGCAGACTGGGTGAGGAGGGAGCCTGACTTCTCATCATTCATTGTCTCATACCTTTCAAATCTTCAGACAGAAAAGGGCCATAAATGCCCAGCACAGTAAAGGAAATAAGACCCACCTTAAGACATTATAAGATCTAACCAACTTCCAGATAGAAAAGGAAAAAAAAAAAAAAAAAGCTCACATACAAAGGAACTGGAATCAGAATACCATTAGACTGTTTCCAACTGTAGGAACAAAACAAAGACATTTGCAGAATCAAATGTTAGCTTCGATGCAGCCTTTCTTGGGAAGCTACTGGGGGTTGCGCTTCCGTGCACAAGATAGTAAATCAACAGGAAGATGGGGAATTGAACGCAGAGGAGGGAAGATCCAGCTAGATAGAGCAGCATCCAGGCCCAGAGGACCCCACTCCAGACGGCGGGAGGAATCAGAGCGCTCCTGGAGGGAGGAATTCAGGAAAATAATATGGATTAAGGGCATTTGTGATGTTAAGTCCCTTGAATAAAAATAATAAGCAATAGATGCTTAGAAAAGTAAACAAAATACATGAAATGATGTTTACTTACAGAAAAAACAGAGTGCACTATTTAAGGCAGGGCTGGAAATTATCTGCAGAGTCACCATGATGTATGTGTTCGCTCAGTTTCCCTGAGGAGCAGATGTTATAAGATGTGCATGAGATTTATTGGGGGAAACACCTAAGGAAGGATAAAGGGGAGGGAGCCAGAGACAGATGGGAGCCACCATGCAGCCCTGACACTTGGAAGGCAAGAAAGTCAACTTAAGAAAATGTTGCCCACACTGATGGGGGACCCTCCAGCCAAAGTCCCCCACTAAAGGAGTCCTAGATCTAGCACACAGAGGTTCAAATCCATGCCCACACTCGGCTGTCTCTGACTGGAGGCAGCTGAAGGAAGCCGGTTCCAGGGGCAGTTCCAAAAGGGCAGCCTCCGCAGTGATGAGCGATGAGCAGAAGTGAGGTGTGTCCCCTTCTAGTGGAGGAGATAAAAGCCCCAGTGCTTCATCCCACACTCACTTGCCCTGTTGCAGTGAGCTTGGAAGCCACTGGTTGAGATGGTGGCAGCACAAGGTGAAGTTCATGGAAGCCTTTGAGTCATAGAGAAAGACAAACCCCACAGACCCACTTCAGCACCACGGACCTGCTTCCCAAAGGCAACTTGGCCATTCACTCAAAGGAGAGTGCCAGGCACTGACCCCATTGCTTCTGGGCTAACCCAGCTCTTCTGCAGCAGGTGGGCTAACCCAGCTCTTCTGCAGTGGGGCCTGAGGTCCCACACAGGCCCCATCACACCCTCAGCAGCAGGCACCAAAGCCGCTCCGGCACTCACAACCAACCAGAGCAGACCCAGGCTCCAGCTCCCCGCCACCTATAGGCTCAGGTGGAGCACTGTGCTAGGAGTCACGGGATCTGGCTTCTCCATCAGCCAGGGTCTGCATACCACATCCAGAAGAGGCAGAGGAGTTCACCCCCCTGGAGCATACTTTGACAATGAGAGACAGGAGATGAGAAGGAGCCGGCAGATACATCCTGTCCCTTCTTCCCCATGGTAGATTGCTCTGAGGTGTGGAGCACCAAAGATGTCTTACACAACTGAGCAGCTGTGTCCTCTTGTGATGTGGTGGCCTCAGCGATACACCCCGTCTGTGTGCCCTGCCCTGTCTGTCTCCCTTCCCTGTACCCTCACTTGGGCTGGGAATGCACCTCACACAGAGCCTGGGTGTGGACCCTTGGTCTCAGGCCCCACATTGGAAGGCTAAGCCATCTCTAGAGGAGCCTTCTTGGATCTGCAGGCAACAGGGGGCTTCCAGGGGAAGTGGTCTCTGAGGACAGGAAGGAGAGGTTTGCTGAGCCCTGTGTTCAGGAGTACGAAAGAGAAGCAGAAAACTGAATATCTCAGAAAGGGAACCAGGAAAATGACTAAGATAACTCTGTGAGACTCTGGGAACCTGTTTGTTTACCCACCTCTGGGATTTCTCCCTGACTTTTTCCCACAAAGATGAGCAGTAACACATACACTGTGGAAACAACACCCTACAGGTCAGGATTAGAGAGTAAGAGGAGAACAGGAAGTTATAGGGCACCCACTTGATGGGGACTCAGTGAGGACCGAGGCTGGGGGTGCTGGGCCTGCCGAAACCCCACCCACCCCAACAATAATAACAAAACCTGCAATGCCGGTAAACTGCCTCACTCACTCTCTGTCCAAGAAATGTCTTTTTTTTTTTTTTACAAGAAAGGTCATATTTCTATATATTGCTAAATCAAATTAAATCCACCTCAGCCTTGTCAGCCAAGATCAGCAATAAACCCACTTTCAATTACTTGGGAGGGGGATGAAGTGGAGCCTCCCATCTCTCCTGAAACTCTCAAATGATACAATTGACATTTTATTGACCGCTTACTACATGCCAGCTGCTGTTCTGGGCACTTTATGTGGATTCACGCACTTTATCTTCACGACATTTGGGGTCAGATACTATTAGCATCTCCATGTTATTGATAAGGAAACTGAGGCACTTGCCCAAGATCCTACAACTAGGCAGTGATGGAGAAAGATCCGTGCCTCTGAAGCCCACATTCTTAACCGATACCCTGTAATGCACGCTTTGTGGGGCATCACAGTCAAAACACAGGAATAGCCTCTGCTCTTCCAATGGCCATGATGGCCGCTCCCAGTCCTCCTTGCCAAGCCCTGTGTGGTCCATTGGAGGTGAGGGGCTTTGTCGCTGTCCACCACTCCCAAGCCGTGACCTGTCCCATGGAGATGTGGGTCATGGCCGGAACTCAGTGGAACGGGAGGCTCCATCCACCCAGCACCCACCCACTGTTTCCCAGCTCAAGGTTCAACTGTCTGAGTAACCCCCACACCTCTTCTTCTTAGTGGCTCAGAAATTTCAGTGCTCTTTCTCTGGGATTGTGCCCGTCTGGAGAATCAGCCTCCAGCCCCACACCCTAGACTAGGAAAGGACGGAGGCTTCATCCACGGGTCGGTTTCACACCGGAGCAAGGAAGGTCCATCCCCCAAAGGCGTGAAGTCTTCCCCTTAGGAAACAAAAAATACTTCTCTTTCTTTTCCAGAGGGATCCAGGGCCGCCTGGCACTGTTGTACAAGTCGTGCCCTGTGTTACTGTGGGCGGCGCCGTTCATACGCATAGTCATCATAGATTTAAATACTTATGAATAAATACTTATTTCTAAAAGATCAAAATAAAGTGCCAGAGGTGGGGCTGAGAGTGGTCTACCACAGAGCGAAGGCGGGAAAGTCAAAGCACCATTAATGCCTCAGGAACACATCCTGTTAACATTTACTGAGTACCTCCTATGTCCAGGCACGTTTCTAAGTACTTTATACTCATTAGGTCCCTTAATCTTCAAAACAACCCTATAAAGTAGGCAACACTCTAATCCCCATTTTATAGACGAGAAAACCAAGAATTAGTTAAGGAGTTTGTCCAAAGCTGAACAACTAAAAAGTCTGAGGAGCAGAGATTTGACTGACTGACTTCCCAGCCCCTGCTCCTAACCTCTGTGGATGACAAAGGCAGACCAGGACTCGGCCTCAGGCAAGGAGGGATCAGAAGAGGTCTGCAGTCACAAGATGCACTCGGTTTTTACATAAAGTTATATTCCTTTTACATAAAGTTATATTCCTTTTACATAAAGTTATATTTCACAGAGTTCCGAGAAGGTGGGACGTGTACTGGGGAGGGAGGGTCTGCGTGTTCTGAAGCCTCAGTGGAAGCCAGTACCACCCGCTGCCATGGGTGGCTTTGGACAAGTTGCTTAACATATCAGAGCCTCGAATTCCCTCCCCTGCAAAACTAGGGCTGGTGCTAACTTCCCTGCGTGGGCGGATTAAGTCATGTCTCTTATATAAAATGCCCAAGACACCTCCTGCAGAAATATGAGTTTCCCTTTCCACCTAGAACCCTCCCCACTCCTAAATTCCCTACCACTGAGTCTGTAAGGAACCTGCCTTTTCAGTTAAATTCCTGGAGTGAGCATTTAAAGAGAGGCTTAAGCCGGGTTTTATTATCCGATGCAGATAACTTTTTTGATGTGTATCAATCATTTTCATTCGTAAGGTGGGTGGATTTTATGTATCTATAGCTAGCTGCTGGGAGAAAAATCTTTAAAGCTTCAAGATGGGATTTTAAAACATCTTTAGAGATGAAAAAAGCAAAACTTTAACCTTCAAGGAAAATAAAAGAGAACATGAAGTCTATACTTGAACACACACAATAAAAAAAAAAAAAAAAAAAGAGGACTGAGTTTGGGATTGCAGATGTATGACCTTGATGTCCATTGTTCGGGCAGCATAAAAAGGATTACCTTCTCCTGTGCTGCAGAGGAGGCCCGATGGATCCAGATCCGTCCTCATCCAAAACGCTGCCCTGGAGCCTGAAACCCCGGTGTCAGAGATGCCTTGCCCATTCGTATCATTTCTCCCTCACTACTCTCTCCATTCATTCATTCATTCACGTAAGAGTCTCTTTTCAGCTGATCACCACTGGCCAGGCACTGTGTTAGCTGCCCTGAATGCAGAAATTACTGGCAGCCCCATTACAAACACCTGCTTTACAAAGAGAAGGGGAGGCAGCTGGCAAGCACACACAATCACAACATAGAGTAAGTTTTATGCTATAAAGTAACTATAGAGAAAGTAACATGCTATAAGAGCAACAAGAATGGTGGAGGGGAAATAGACTCCATTCAAAGACAAACACAGGGAACAATATCAACAACATCATTATTGTGCTCTGAGGTGCAATGAACAAGCACACACTCAGAAACACTTGACCTTGCCTGGGGATGTCACAGAAGGCTGTGGGGGTGGGTGAGGGAAGTGGTCTCTGAGCTGCTTATAATAAGACCAGAAGAAGAAAATATCTTGGACCCTTCACTCCCTGGTAACAGATGAATTACGTAAAAGGAATAATCCAGGTCATCCTAATTGCCCCTTTGTACATTTGCTTCCATAGTTTCTGATCGTTTGCCAGATCAAGGCTTCAAAGGTGTAATACACAGGCTAGGTGTGTTTTATAAAAGGTTAGGGTGCAGAATGGGAGAACCTTGAGCATCATCTGCTCCACGCTTATCTTTCGCAGACCAGCAATTTCGGTCCCAAAGAGGTTAAGAGACTTGCCTACACAGCGCATTAAGACTTAGACCCTGGGTTTCCCTAATCTTCAAATGCCTCCCCCCTGAAGGTGCTTATCAGAGTATATGGAGAGCCTTCACATACCTGGGAGAGCAGGTGCTAACAGCCCCATTTTACAGGGGAGAACACAGAGGCTGAACATAGGACAGGAAGCCACTTGCCCAAAACCACACAGCGGAAGTTGCAGGCAAAAGCAGCCCTGTCTGGGAGCGCCCCCGCCCTGAGCCAGGCTGGGGAGCGCTCCCCGTGATGCGGTGCTGCCCCCTAGAGGCAGGGGCTCGCGTGCGGCACGCGAGGAGGGCGGGCCGAGCGGAGGCACGCGGGACCCCGGCGGGGAGGCGACTTTCCCCTCCCGCCGCCGCCGCTGCCCACGCCCTTAACACTTGCCGTCGTCCCTCCGGGGCCCCTCTGGCAAGCCATCCCATCTAACGTGGCCACGCTGGAACTGAGGCTGGAAATAGGTGCAGCCTGCGCTCCAGGGACCCTCTTCCGCCCGCCTCATGATGAGCACGGGGAGCGAGGAAGGGCTACCCTCGGAAATAGCCGGCAGCAACCTGTGGGTTTTCACGATGACTCTGTGACCCCTTCGGAGCGTAGGCGAGGCGGTGTCTGTCCTGCGGGTACCGTCCACGCAAAGCCAGGTTCAAGGGGGGTTGCGATGCGCCTAAACGTCTGCCCCGTCCCTTTCATTATTGGCCATTTTTGTGTGACTTTATACACCGTGAGTCCAACTGTCGGGAGCGACCATCCTTTTGAATAACCCAGGGTCGCAGATCAGGTGGAGACCGAGGGACCCGACTGCAGACCAAGAGCGCCGCCTCGTGGTGAACCAAAAGACGACAGCTTCCTCTGGAGGTGCTCGGGCTCCCGGACGGCACAGTAGACCCGTGTCTACCGACAGAAGGGAGGTCCACTGCTAGCCAGCCCCACCAATTCCACTAACATTTCGTAGTCCTGCTCCGTGCCACACACCGAGGCACGCCTCCTAGAATCGATGATGCATAGGCATGGCCCCTGTCCCGAGAGGTGACCGCCAAGGACCCAGCAGGATCTGATGGAGACAGGGCAGAGAGGGGCCACAGTGTCCGAGGACTCAACAGTCCATAACCAGGCCAACAAATCTTAGTGAGGCTGCCCCTTTCCTGCCACAGGTTCAGAAGTATTTCCCCTCTCTGGGATTTCTGAAGAATTAATTATATCCATCAGGAAAATCCTTGATACAGACAGTTTTAATTGTCTAAAAGGTTGTTCTTAGTTCTTAGCTCTTCTGAGGTCACATACTCTCGGAGAGTCTGGTGAAGTCTGTGGGTTCGCCCTCCCAGAAAGTACACCCATGTCACTCACAGCCGGGAGCTTCTCAGACCCCGTGATGCTCCTGCAAGCACTGCACTGAGTCTCCGGCCTCCGGGGCCAGATCACTTGGAAATCTATGCCTTAGCACAAAAAGATCACCCTTCCTACTTCGGGGAACTACGTTACGACTCAAGATGGGTGCAGCTCATCGTGAAATCAGAGAGAGTGCCAAGCACCCACAATGCACTCAAGAAAGCTCCTTTACAAGTTGGCAAAAGGACTCAGTGGTGGGACCTGTACACCCTTCCTCTGATGGTCTGGATGCCACAGGTGTTCGGGGCCTGGCCATGGGATCCACATACTGGCTTCACCCTCAGAACAATCACTCAGCCTGTCTGGGGCTCGGGCTTCTCACCTGCCAAATGGGAGAAATGATGGTAAGTCCCTCTCGTGGCTCTAGTTAGAACTAATGTTAAGTCCGAGTGCCTGACAGATACTAAGAGCTCAAACACTGGCTCTTATCATCAACATTATAATTGGGATGAATTAATTCTTTAATCCAGCCAGCGACAATTTACCCATTACCCACTATTTAGCTGGTGACAAATACTAAGCATTGGAGACACAGATTTGGCCAGATGCCTTGCTATGTAGTCAGACTCGGGCTTCCAAAGTTTGGTCCAAGGACACATAGCAAAGGTATCATCACCCAGGAGCTTGTTAGAAACGCCGGATCTCCAGCAATTGCACTACTGGGTATTTACCCCAAAGATACAAAAGTAGGATCCAAAAGGGTACATGCACCCCGATGTTTATAGCAGCAATGTCCACAATAGCCAAACTGTGGAAAGAGCCAAGATGTCCATCGACAGATGAATGGATAAAGAAGATGTGGTATATATACACAATGGAATATTATGCAGCCATCAAAAGGAATGAGATCTTGCCATTTACAACGACGTGGATGGAACTGGAGGGTATTATGTTGAGCGAAATAAGTCAAACAGAGAAAGACATGTATCATATGATCTCACTGATATGAGGAATTCTTAATCGCAGGAAACAAACTGAGGGTTGCTGGAGTGGGGGGTGGGGTGGGAGGAATGGGGTGACTGGGTGATAGACACTGGGGAGGGTATGTGCTCTGGTAAGTGCTGTGAATTGTGCAAGACTGTTGAATCTCAGATCTGTACCTCTGAAACAAATAATGCAATATATGTTAAGAAAAAAAAAAAGAAGAAGAAGAAGGTAGTAGGAGGGGAAGAATGAAGCGGGGGAAATCGGAGGGGTAGACGAACCATGAGAGACGATGGACTCTGAGAAACAAACTGAGGGTTCTAGAGGGGAGGGGGGTGGGAGGATGGGTTAGCCTGGTGATGGGTATTGAGGAGGGCACGTTCTGCATGGAGCACTGGGTGTTATGCACAAACAATGAATCATGGATCACTACATCTAAAACTAATGATGTAATGTATGGGGATTAACATAAGAATAAAAAAACTATAAGAATAAATAAATAAAATAAAAAAGAAACCGTCAAAAAAAAAAAAAAAGAAACGCCGGATCTCAGGGCCCTCCCCAGACCTACTGAATCAGAATCTGCATTTTAACAAGATCCCCAGGCAATTTCCAGACATTTTAACATTGGAGAAATCCTCTGTAGATCTTGAAGAGAGAGAGAGAGAGAGGATGGCTTTTGAACAGTTGCTTCGCTTTGTGGTCTAGAGAGAATGAGAACCAGCCCAAGCAAATTGTCTTTGTTCTTTGTAATGCAAAGTGTCCCTAGTCAAAGCACGTCAGAGCACTGTGGTGACCTCACAGAGGTTGTCCCTTCAAGTACCTCCCCCCCCTGCAGACAGGCTGGGAGAAAATGTGTACAACTGGCTGAGAAGCAAAGGAGCCTCCTGAGGGAAAGGGACTAGAAATTCCCACGCCTTTCCTTTGGAGATTCAATGTCGCTGGAACTTCGCTGATAAACTGAGGTGGTGGCAGAGAGATCTCCTGGCAGGAATGGCCACCAAGGGAGCTGCAGGAGGGCACGGCAGGCAGGAATGTTGGGGCGATGTGGTTCAACCCCAAGGGAGAACGTGCTCAGGGGAACTCAGAGCTGAAGAGAGTGAGCCATCTTCATGTAAAACCACTGTGCCCCTGCCCTGCAGAGATCTGGATCCACAAAGGGGTCATTGCAGAAGTGGGCAAAGATGTGCCAGACTGTGTAGGTCCATTGCCAGCCGTGGTAGAAGCAAGGCAGCCAAATGCCATGGTGCCCACAAATGGATTAATCCAATTCTCCAGTTCCCTTTCTGCCCAGGATTTATAAGCAGGGCAGCTTCCATGGCAATAAATAAGCTCCTAGAGCCTCAATGGCCCCAGTCTCTGCCCTGAAGAGCCTATTGTCTAGTGGAGGGTGGGCATATAAATACAGAAATGAATCCTTATCAGAAGAAGAAGAAGAAGGTAGCGGGAGGGGAAGAATGAAGCGGGGGAAATTGGAGGGGTAGACGAACCGTGAGAGACGATGGACTCTGAAAAACAAACTGAGGGTTCTAGAGGGGAGGGGGGTGGGAGGATGGGTTAGCCTGGTGGTGGGTATTGAGGAGGGCACATTCTGCATGGAGCACTGGGTGTTATGATACATAAACAATGAATCATGGAACACTTCATCTAAAACTAATGATGTAATGTATGGGGATTAACATAAGAATAAAAAAATTTTAAAAAAAAGAAATGAATCCTTATCTAACAGGGTTCATTCTCCCCACTTCCCAGGAAGCAAGCCACAGCCTGGAAGAAGGTAAAGTACTCGAGGAAGGTCACAGAGAGTTTAGGTGGCAAAGCCAAGAGTCACGCCCAAAGCGAAGCTTTGTTCTCTGCTCTCAAAACACCCACCCAGCACACAGGGTCCTCTGGTGAGAATAGCCACACTGTGGTGGGGCGGGGGGGGGGGGGGATTAAGTAGAAATTCAGTGCAAACAACATTCGCCGGGGACACACAGGAGGAAACCTAGTTTGACACTGAGCCATCAGGGAGACCTCCCACTCTTCGAAGCAGCCTTGGAAGAATGTGGGGGCCCAGGGAAGACGGAGCAGTCAATACAAGGCAACTTGAGCTCCTGGAAGCTTGAGAGCGAAGCAAGTCTGCAGCTACAGAAATTGATTAAGACCAGATGTCTGAGGACTTAGAGGGCCCTTTGAAGAACTTGCAGGTGGCTGGGGAGCAGGTAGAAAGCCACAGCAACTTTTGAGAAGGAACCATGCTTCAGATCCCCTGGGGACCACAGCAAGGGTGGTTTGAAGAATGAGAGAGATCAGTGGCAGGAGATCCAGTTAGAGGATCCCCACCTGGGCAGGTGTGAAGCCAGATGAAGAGGAGCGGTTGGGAGAGAAGGGAAAGCTCTGGGGGGTGGGCGGCTCCAGCAGCCTGGTGGCTTTTCACCGGCAGGCAGCGTGGCTCTCACTCTTCTTGCGTTGGGTTCACCCTGCAGCCTCACAGGAAAATACTCTAAAACCCACCTGATGCTTGGGAAGATCTGAGAGCGTCAGAGCCCCATAGCACAGTGGGGCTGGAGACCGAGCGGTGGAGTCAGGCCTGCAGGTATGAGGGCCCAATAGCACCCTGGACACCAGGGCTCAGTGAGCTCCCCTGGTTTGCCAGAGTGGGTCTGCGTTGTCTCACATCACATAATCGGGGGGCGGGGGTGTTAATCTGTGCGTGGGACTCCACTGAGAAGGGAAAACTGGCTCCCGCCTGGTTTCCCCGGGGCTCTGCCCTCGGTGCCTTTGTCCGGGTGGATTTAGTCTGTATCCCATCACTGTAATAAACCACGCCTGTGACTACAACATCTTGTCTGGGTCCTAATGAATCATCAAACCTGAGGGTGGCCTCGGGGTCCCCCAACACTCCCACCATATTCTCTTGGCCCGCCTCTTCACTCAAGACACCGCTGTAGCAAACAGCGGCAAGCACATGGGTGCATCTGGACAGCTCCCTGCCTCATTGGACCACGTAATTCGTCTGTGGTATCAGCACCTCTTTGTCCACGTCCGATGGGGCGTATTTGAGGACTTAGCCATTCTGGTGCACGCGCGAACCTGGAAGATGCATGTGAACACCCCTTCCTTGTATCAAACCTTCATGAATGGGAGACTGCAGCCAGTGGGTGAGCTACTCTCATTCTCATCTTTTGGGCAGAAAATTCCAAAATCCCCCCTGCATGGTTCTTCCAAGAGTCCTTAGTGGTGAGCCTGAGCTCGACTGCCCACAGCATTAACCGCTCAGTTCCTCGCCTGCTTTGGCTTTTCCTCCTTCCCTGTTTTACTCTTCTCAGCTCTCCACTCCGGTCCCGTAGGATCACTTTGCTAAACAGACTACATGGACACAAGCCCACGCTCAGGAGCTGCATCTGGGAGGAACTTGGGCTCAGGCCAAGGAAAACTTTCAGATGACCATGGCCTCATGCTCCTGAGTCTCTGTGGCACTTTTCATTTTGGCAGCAAGATCTTCTGGAGTAATGTCATCATTCAAAGGCCTGATTATTGCTGCATAATTATATGCCAGGTTCAAAGCCCAGCCTCCCCCTCCGTTTCTTCAGTGTGGTCAGTCTGCAGGAGACCACGAACAGACATGCCCAGGGAGAAGACACACACGAAGGGAAATGCATTCATTCTGCCCTCTCAGCATAGGCAGGTCCGGCAGCACTGACTTGCCCTGCGTTGCCAGCCTCCTATAACCTGTAGCCTGTGCTCCTGAAAACCCACCTCCGTAATAAATACAGCAGCAGCCTCGCAATTAGCCCTTCTCTCGAGAGCGAAAGCGCTAACCAGTGTAACGCTATGCGCTTGCGAAACCTTGATGGGTAGAAGTGATAGAGAACGTCATTTTATCTTGCCAAAATGTGGAATGTGAATCTGATCAAACCTCTAGAACTAATTACCACTTTATAGGAAATGTGGAGGATAGAGGAATATGTTAGGATACAATCCATCAAATCCAGAACATGGAAAACTCTAGAAGATAAATGACTTGGTTTCTTTAATAAGAAACTGATGAGAAGAAGAGCCAAAGGAGAGACAGGAATCATCCAAGATTAAATGAAGCTTAGAGACATGTCAAACAAATGTGATATGTGCACTTATTCAAACAAAAGCAAATGTAAAAAAGATTTCTTTGTACTCCATATGGGAAGTTTGAAAACTCTCTGTATATTTGATGATATTAAGGAATTATTTATTATTTTTTATTTTTTTAGGGAACAAAGGCTATTAAGGAATTATTTTTAATTTTTAGGAGTGATGATGGTATTGCTGTTATATTTTTTCTAAAAATGTATCTGTTCTATTGAAGCATTTACAGATGAAATAATTTGATGTCTGAGATTTGCTTTAAAATATCCCAGCATGGGGCAGAAAAAAACAAAGGAGGGGGATAAAAGAGACCCACACAATTGTGATCATTGTTGCAGCTGATTGGTGGATGCCTGGGAGCTCATTAAGCTTTTCTCTCTGCTCTCCTGCAGATTTGGAAATTTTCCTTATTACCAAAAAAAAGGGGGGGGGGAGGGAAGAAGGAAGGTGGGAAGGAAGGAAGGAGAGAGAGAGAGAGAGAGAGAGAGAGGAGCTGTCCTTTTAAAGCTATCAGAGATGTGGTTGCTGTTTCTCCCAAGATGACATCGTCCCCATAGCACTTTTGGTGGTGGACTGAGAACAGCACTAGGAAGAATGACAATGAAGTTGATAACGATGTCTGTGCGGAGGTAGGGCAAGCATCCTTGTCTGGAATGGACTGAGAAGGAGCCACAGTGATTCACCAAATTCTGTCGACAGCCACCTTCAGTATGAGTGGAACTGCGTCTGTGCGGGTCCTGTCTCAGCCTGGGGCTGGGCCCCCCTGCCCCCGAAGTGCTTGTTTGGGAGGGCACGCATACGCTTTGTGCAAGCCAATCCCTGCAGGAGATGGGGAGCAGAAATGATGATGGCAGGGTGGGCTGGTTGGAAGGGATTTCTAGGAGAGGCTTCCCCAAGCCCTTACCTCACCTCTCTACCCACGGGGTGAGGGCGTGCAGTGGAAGAAATCCCTGGTTGGTAAGTCAGTGGGAAATACTGGATATCCGTAGTTCAGTCCCCTCCTTTCTTCCTCTGGGGAGTGAGCTGCCCCAGGGAACAGGCTCAAGAACTTGAACTAAACTGTAAGGACACAGAGAACCCCTAAAAGATTTTAAGCAAAGAAATGAGGGGTGTTTATCTTTTATTTATCTCTTACCTTCTGCCCTTTGCATCTTCTGTTCCCCTTGCCCAGAACGCTCATCCTCTCACTTTCCACCTCTTCTCTTGATTAGCTTCCACTCATTCTTTAGGACCCAGCTTAACTGACACTTCCTCCGGGAAGCCTTCTCTGACTGCTCCAGCACTTAGAACCTACCTGTGTCCCAAGTCCATGTTCACTTGTCTCCATACTAGACTGCAAGTCCCCAGGAACAGGGACCACCTGCCTGTTCATCCTTGAATCCCTTGAGTCCCTAGCTCCCCCACCACATGATAGTACCAAATTAATCATTTTAACATGAACTATTGAATTGACTTTGAAATGTGACCAAAAATACAAATATATTGGAGCCATATATGACTGGAACAGGAATCAAAGGATGGACAGAAGATGATAAGGACAGGAGACGACCAAACATGGCTCAGAGACAGGGCCAGCCAATCCCTGGGATTAATATATGCAGATAGAAGAGTCCTTCTCTTAGGAGGTGCCTAAGCTGCTTTGCATATCACCTCTGCTACATCCTTTAAGGTGCCCTTACTTTCCTCAAGCCAGTCCCCCCTTACTCCAATCCCAATCCCTTACTCCACTGTAACTCCAGTTACAATGAAACCTTCTTTATATCATACTTGTCCTGTTCATATTCACTGGGTTTTTCTCTCTGGACTGTATCCTGACTGATAAAATTTATCAACAACATGATAAACACCCTCTCTGCTTAAATTACTTTCTTTTTTTTTCAATTCACCTATACAGCGATTGATTTATACTCGCTGTGACCATGGCAGTAGGAAAAAGAAAATAGATAGATATCACCAGAACCTGTTCTCTCCTCTTCCCCCAGGCACGGAAACCAAGTGCAATACCCTAACCCTAACCCTCCCTTGCAGTTAGGTCTGTCCTCATGACGAGCTTCAGGCCACGGGAATGGGAGCAAATGGGTGCACCACCTGGGAGCTGACCCACTGTGATGTCATCCTGACTCCCTTTCCCCATCCACCACACCAAGCGGAGCGGACTCAGAGGACCTATAGGAACTAGGAGCCACAAGGGGAAGGAGCCTGCCTCTGCCCTGCCGTGGCTGCATCAGAAAGGTGAGTGAGAAATGTGTGTATGTTAAGCCACTGAGACTTCAGGATTTCTCTATTGGACCACCTGCATCACCTATCTTAATCATATACCCTAATTCTAAATTTATTTCTGAACTATGAGATACTCAAGAGCAGGTTCTGTGTCTTATTCATCACTGGATACCCAACCCCTGGCTGCAGTGTGGACTCAGGTAACGTTCTTCTGGTATTTTCCCAGTATCTGCCTTATTCTTGGTCTTCCAAAATTTAAGTGAAACTAGTTTGAGCCCCATATATATGGCAATTTTTCCAAGGATTTGGAAGAAGAGGTGTGGCAGCAAAGTGGAGAAGAGTAGCTTTTATTTTCCTCTTGTCCCTGTTTTAAATCCTCTTGCCCCCGATGTTCCCCCTAGACCCTTCCTCTTGGTTTGTACAAAGAAACTTACTTGCATAGGTATGTGGGTTTCTTGCAGAATATTTTAATATTTAAGGAGAGAAGAAAGAAATGGTTGCACCAGCACAACACAGATAAATTAATTGTTCCTAAAAATTACTTGGGAGGATGACAGCAGTGGGAATGGGAATGGTGGAGTAAGGACCTCCAAACATCCACTCCTCCACAGAAGGTATGCCCCAGCATGCACAGGGAGCCCTTTGGCATCATCTGGGAAACTTACTAGTCCCGGGCATTTCAGGAAATAACTGTCCAATCAGTAGCCGACAACTAAGCTAACCAAGCAGAGACTTCGGTGGCCACAAAGGCAAAGATCAGAAGATCAGGGCTGATAGCAGCAGGCCAATTCCTGGCGCCAGGGACTGCATTTCTCTTTCCCATCTTCTAATGCCCAGTCTGTGTTCACTTAACCCCAAAAGTCTCAAAATGTGCTTTTAAAGTCAGGTTTGTTCATATCAGATGTAAGGTCCATGCATTACCTACTTCTGCAGTATCCTAAGCTGTAATGGTCCTTCCTTCCTCTTTCTCCCCCAAACTGAGTGGGGCTGAGTGCATCCTCATGCTGTCAGGCCCTGTTCTAGGACTTCACACGCATTATCAGATCTAATCTTCACAAGAAACTGATAAGGCAGTCTTTCTAATATCCTATTCCCATAAAAAGGGGAATTCCCATATTCCCCTTTCCGAGCAATGGCAGAGCACACTGTGTCCTAGGCTGTTCATTAACCACACACAGCCCATGCGGTAACTCAGCTAATGCTCACGTACTTGTCTGTGCAATAAGTCTTATCATCTCCATGGAACAGGTGAATACATTGAGTGCAGATGGGTAACACACTCCAGTCTACGAAGCACACAATACCTGTTAGCTGGCTCTGCATCAGCAACAGTAGCACCCGATCCACCTCACCACAGCGTCTGTGTCTCCCACAAAGCTCAGCAAAGGGAAAGGCTCAGGACAGAAACGCGTGTGCCCTTTTGTGTGAGCTGTGACACACACACCCCTTTTGAAGGCACAAGGGGCTACCTCCAGGTTTTTCTAATTAATGTTCTCCCCCTCTGTTTTGTTTTTTAAGAGTTTATTTATTTATTTGACAGAGAGAGAGAGGGAGCCCAAGCAGGGGGAGCAGCAGACAGAGGGAGAGGGAGAGGGAGAAGCAGGGCCCCGCTGAATGGGGAGCCCGATGCGGGGCTCGATCCCAGGACCCTGGGATCATGACCTGAGCCGAAGGCAGATGCTTAACCGACTGAGCCACCCAGGAGCCCCTCTCCCCTTCTGTTAAACACAAATGGGATATCACTCTGATTCTCTGCCTTCTGGAAACCCATGCTGTGTCTGAGAAGAAGGGAAATACTCACAGACACCTTGAATGCAAGGCAGGTGTTGAAAAGCCCAGAGTACAGTAAGTAGTTTCTCAGTAAATCAGTGAAAGATGACTGGGGAGTAATAAATGAGCAGGCAGAAATTATCTATGGATGGAAATATAGGAGCGCATCATGGAAGAGATGATGTTTGCCAGGTCTGCCGAGGTAGGTACGCAAAGTGAAGCACAATAAACATGTTTATTACTAAGTAAACAGAGCAAAGAATAGAACGTTGTGTTTCGGACGTGTGGGCCTGTGGTTCCAAGTGTAGCCACCAGAGGGCAGTACAACACCTCTTGGTGTTCAGGGGAAGGAAGTTGGTTTGGGTTTTGGTTTTGGTTTTTTCTCTACCATGTTCAGTTGTCAGCAAAGTCTCTTTTAAGTTTCTGGCTTCTGGGGACTTGGCTAGTTCTGAGCATTCCTAAAGCAGCTGCACATGAAAGCGTCTAGGCTGAAATGTGAGGCCGTAACATTTGTAAGAGGGGATTACATTTTTCCACATTTGCCCTCATTGCCCTCCCTTGCATCCCTGCTCCCACTAAGAGGGACCCAACACCCAGATCAAGCAACCATCTGTTCCCTCCGTCCAGATTCCCACCCCTTAACCCTCCCCCCACCCCGACAAGCTCCTATTCATTTTCCAGGCCCACCTTCTCTCTAAGACCCCCTAGCCAGACAAACAGTGGTTCCATTCATGTGCATTACCTTGGAATGTAATTATTTGTGTTATTTTAATTAAGAATTCTTGTCAGAAAAGTACTTTATTTTCTTACTTCTTAGGCGCATCTCCTAAAAAAGCAGAGGACTCGAATTTGCATGTGTCCTGTCCCCATGGGAGAAGACGGCGCTCACATCTCTGCTGACCAGTGCCAGCCCCGTAGCATGAAACCACCTCAAGGTGGGAATGTTTGCCGGGCTGCTTTGTATTCCCGGTGCCCAGCAGAGTGCCTGGCACATGGTCATTGCTCCCAAAAACGTTTGCCGGATGAAGATCGAGTGAATAAATTGAATAGCTATTCAGATTCCATGACCAGGGCTCCAACCATCAGTCCGAGCTGTCTGGCCTTTGAGCCTTAACACATGCTGGGACCACTAACACTGCAGCAAAGGGGCTGGCATGTCCCTCCCCTGCCTAGGGCCCCCATGGCTTCCTAATGCACTTAAAGAGGGTCCTAGCTCCTCACATGGCCTCTGAGCCCCAGCAGGCCCCCCACGGGGCCTCTCTCATCTCCTAGCACACTCCCACCCACCATGCTCCATCCACTGCCATGTCCACACACCCATCCTGCCTTCCGCGGGGCATTGGCACATGCAGGTGCCTCTTTCTGGGATGCCCTTCCTTCTGATCATCCCCTGGCTGGCTCCACTTTAATATTCAGATCTCAGCTTCAAAATGACTTCTCTGAGAGGCCTTACCTGTCATCCAATTCAAAACAGATGCCCATCCCTGTTGACCACATGAGCCAGTATTAATGCTGTCTATAGCATTCGCTTACATTTCTACCTGTTGATTTGTATATTGTCCAATGCCCTAACTAGACAGCAAGATCTAGAAGACTGGGTGTCCCCGCAGTGCCCACCACAGAGCTCAGCCCAGAGTAGGCCCATGTGTGCTGAGCATACGCCCCTGGGAGGAAGACCACGGTCAACCCTGGACCAGAGCCTCTGTTCCCCAACCTGTATCCTGCTGACTCCAGAGCCTGCCTGCCTTCAGCCACAATGAGGTGAGTCACCAAGGAGGAGGAAGGCCAAGGTTCAAGAAGAAGTGAGGCCAGGGGCAGGTGCACAAGGCTGACCAAACAAGGATCTGGGATTCAAGAGCCAGCAAATGCACCATTTAAAGTTCTGAGTTCTCCATATTTCCCAAGGTGAGCCAGAGACAGAAACAAAGCAGCAGTGAAGAGCGTAGGCATGGGATTCAGAGGGTCTGGGTTTGAATCCCAGCTCCCCCACTTACTAGAGATGGCCTTGGACAAGTGACTTCCCCACCCCTGCCTAAGTAAGTGTTCTCTTCTGTAAAATGGAGATGATAATCAGAATATCTATATCACTAGGTTTCGGGGAACTGAGATTACTCCATGCTTTTTAGGTACTGGTATACAACATGCAGCCCAGGCATGTTAGCTGCTATTATTAACGTGCTCTGTTGTATCAAGAGGGCTATTTTTGTGCCTGTCTCCCTAGCAGAGCTGTCAGCTCTGAGAGGGCAAGCGTGGTGACTTGTCCCCTCTTCCCAGGTGCCCAGTCCCTTCTACAGTGGGTGGCACAGCCTGTGATGATCAGCGGGAATCTCTCTCATCTCAGCTGAAAACCAAGAAATCTTGGACTTGAGGACCTGTGAGGCCCCTTCCACTGGTTCTACTTGGACGTGCTTCTGGTTACCCTCCTTTGAATTTACTTACCTTTAACAAGCCGTTTGCAAGTTCCCTTGTTTTGCAAAAGGAGCTGCTTCCCAAGAGTGGGCTGGACGCATGTGGTAGGAGACACAGCTCTGCAAAACATTAAAATAGATGCCTTTCCTTTCGGGTTATTTCTGCTTCCCCCACTCCCTTATGAACAGCATCACTGCATCTTGAGGCCCCGTGGAAAAGCTCCGCGAGAAGAACGTAATGTATGTCCCGCGCAACTGCCAATATTGCGGCCGATTTCCAAGGAAAATTGCCTCTATCCATCAAAGCAGCCCTGAGCCAGATGTGCATTAGTGAGGAAGACCCCGAGCCATCCTCTCCCGAGGGGCTTCTCAGAGGCAGTGGAAAGAAAGCCCATCGCTGTAGCAAAATAAAATGAGAAAAACAAGGAAGTAAAAGAGCCCCCCTCCCCCAATCAATAGACATCCCCCCATGCTGGCCCTTTGCCGCCTTCACTGAAGCCAGGGCCCGACACCGTCCTGGAGCCCTGGGCCGGTGGTGGGAGCAATGTCCCGGGCGGCACCGGGCCCGGGCTCGGAAGGCTGCAAGACCGCAGTTGCGCCCGTGGCCCCCCGAGAGCCAGCCGGGGCAGGGCGCGCATCCCTTGGGATGGATGAATAACCACGGGAGATGAATAACCAACAACACAGCCACTCAGCACATTCCTACAGATCCATCCGGGCATTTCCTCTGGGGGAGGCAGGAGAACCCACCTTCACTCTTGAAACTGGGAGCCGGCCAGAAGCACCTGAGCTTCTGTCCCCCACGAGGTTTCCTGAGCCGATGGCTGTCCAGCCCGCATTTCTCACCGAGCCTTGCAGGTACTTTATCTTAGGCTCAGAAAGTGCCCAAAATCATGGGCGCAGGAAATGGTGGGGGGGGGCGGCCTAGGGTTTGAGCCCAGGTGCCCTGGCTCCTCTGAGCCGAGATGCCTCGTCTGGCCATGGGAAGAACACTGCCCTGCCCGGGTGGGCGGGGGACAGTGCGGATCACCCACGGGAAGCCTCTCGCCCCTGACACCAGGGCTCCCGCGCAAGTGCTCTGTCTTTCCTGCCCCACCCCGCGCCCGCAGGCCTCTCAGCCGCGGCCTGGGGCACACACTTGTTTTGTGCCCCTGGAGACCCGCCACAGGGCCAGATAGGTGCCCTCCCCGGGCCAAGACGCTCCCGCCCCACCTCTGTCCTCGGGGGGTGGGCACAGAACTCGTGTTTCTCGCTGGACCTACCATGAATGGGGAAGGTGGCCAGGCCAGATCTCCTCTGCGGAGGCCCACGACAAACAGTAAACCCTGAGTCTCCTGAAGCCTGGCAGGAAAATGAAAAGATGGAGCCAAGAATGCTCCAGAGAGCAGGCCGCACGTTTGTCCAATGCTTGCTCGCACCCCAGCGCAGTGCGGGACACATTTTCTTGCATTTCCTTTAGGAGAAATTGGGGTAATTTAGGGTTTGGCTGGAATCTGGGGCCTCTCCACTTATGTGGTTGTTTGAATGGAAAATTTGGAACAAAGCTGCAAGGCCTTTGTAGGTCACCTCTTGAGCAAGTTGAGAACATAAGTGATCGAAATGACTTCCAGAGGTGAATATCCCCAGCCGGTAGATGATGAAAATCAAGCATTTCCTGCGGTTGCCCAGCAAAATGTCTGGAAGACCAGGAGTGGTATCCATGGTTCCTGTGTATAAAACTGCAGCTTCTTTCACACATGGGGCTTGCCATATATGCAGGGCATTGGGCTAAGCACTCTGTGGAATCAAGAAGCTGAGGGACAGTTGGAAGGGCGTGCACAGCTGGGGTACAGAGGAAGGAGACTGGGGTACAGCTGGACAGGCATGCACAGCTGGGGTGCAAAGGAAGGAGACGGGTACAGCTGGAAGAGCGTGCCCCTGGAGTCTAGTTGTGAATTCTAGCCCTGCCACCTTGCAGTTCCATGATCTTGGGCAAGTCGCTCTGACCCAGCTCCCTCTCTGACCACAGAGTTGGGAGGACTCAGGGAGAGGTGGCCACATATTCCATGTCATGCGGTCCCACTATGGCGGTCCGTGGTCAAACAATGCCTGTTCTCAACTCTGTTCCACAGATCAATCATGTTCCTGCAGGTAGCAGAGGAACCCAAGTGGGTTTGCTGGAACTGATCTTACACATATGAGTATCCCACCAAGGGTTTTATGTAGAAGAAAAGGAGACCCCCTGATATATAGTATTTCAGTTTCCTAGTCTGCTTTCTCTGACCATCTGTTCATTGCTTTGTCTTCATTCAGTTTCACCACACCTGGTTCAGGCTAAACATACCTGGCTTAAATTAACTAAGGGAGCTCTTCCATTGAGAAATACTGAACATAGTAACAACAACAAAAGTCATTGACTATAACAGAACACATAGCATAATGAACCGTATACAGTTTGTAAAACAGTAAGAGAGAGAGAGAGAGAATTTCAGAACATATGGGCAACATTTTACTATAGTCCAGCCTGTGGGCAAGAGTCACTGCAGCCCCTTCTCCCAAAGCTGAGCCCGAAGACGGGGGAGTTTGCTGTCCACCTCCTTTTCTTCATGCAACGTGACCACACAGATTGTTCTCTGGGATGGCACGGTGGTGAGACAGCTAGGAGTGCTGGAGACAGCATGAGTATGTAGGCACCTGAACAGGCTTTAAGTCCGTATCACGTCATTTGAGATTGTGTGGTTCCACTTGAACCTCAGTTATCTCATCTGTGAAATGGATGTAACCATATCTAGCTCATAGGGCTAGAGAGGGAATTCGAGGTCGCATACCTGAAGCACTCAGCACAGAGTTCTCAGTAGGTGGCAATTATTCTTACACTCAATCATTAGAGAGGTCTTCCCGGGGCAGAGTCTGCTTAGCTTTGCAAAGTCAGAAATCTGATTTTGTCAGCCCATGGAGAGTTTAAACCACATACCCTGAAACTGAGACATAAATCAAATGGCCCATGAATTCATTCACACTGAGAAATCACCACCATGGTGTATTAGTTTCCTGCTGCCTGCTGAGACAAATCCCCACAACCTTAGTGGCTTAAAACAACGCAGATTTATTATCGTACAATTCCATAGGCCAGAAGGCTGGCCTGAGCTTCACCGGGCTCAAACCAAGCTATCGGCAGGCTGCGTTCCTTCCGGAGGTTCTAGAGGAGAATCTGCTTCCTTGCCTTTCCAGCTCCTAGAGACTGCTACATTCCTTGGCTTGTTGCCCTCTTCCTCCACTGGCAAAGCCAGGAGCACTGGCTTGAAGCTTTCTCCCAGTGCATCACTCTGCCCTCACTCTTCTTCGGCTTCCCTATTATGTTCTGAAGGACCACCCTGTGATTCTGTTGAGCCCACCCACATATTCCTGGCTAATCTCCCCTATTTTAAGGTCAGCTGATTAGCAACCTTAATATTATCTACAACCTTAATTTGCCTTTGCCATGGAATATAACGTATTCTCAGGTTCTAGGAATTAGGACATGGACCTCTTGGGGGGACCATTATTCTGCCTACCATGCATGGGAACAAGAATACTTGAGGCCGTATAATCAATACAGTATTTCCTTGTAGGCAAGCCTACCCAACAGGCTTGTTGAGCATGGAATTGGAACCACAATGGTGCCAGGTTTGTGATGTCCAAGTGTTCACTTCCACCATGGGCATGCATGACCTGACCAATGGACCCGGTGCCAATATAACTTCTCGCCTGATGAATGCTGGGCTGGTCTTGGCAATATTGGCTTCTGTGACACCCATTTCCATTCATCCAAAGCTGATCTACCACCACTGACTCAACCAGCCAACGCTGCCTCTGAGTGACACACTTTTCTTTAGGTGATGGTCCTAAGGTCTAGGTGCCCTAGGTGTCTTCACATTTCAATGACCACATTTTGCATCTCTTTTGGGATCCATCATGTACAGCATTTAAAGTTGGCAACTTTAAAAATGGCAACATATCTCCAAGTTCTCCGGGAACATCTAACTATGTCCCCCAATTACTCACAACATCATGGTTCACTCCTGTGGGTCTCCTCTCCTGAGAGCCTTTTTGTGTCAAGCACAGTGATGTCTGGAGGGTGAACCAGACATGGCTTCACCCCTCAAAGAGTTCACCTGTTTTGAGCTAGATAAGGACTGTGTGATGCAGGTACAAGATATCACCCACTAAGACCTTCAAGACAAGCTTCAGAACAGAGAGATGCTTATAAGCTAGGGAGAGCAGGGCAGGAGATCCAAGGCTGTGACACGGTCACTCCAACACCAATTGAATCATTTGACTGTGGAAGGTGTTGTCCTATGACCCATTTTTATCATGCCCAGACTCTGACTGCGGGCAATTTTCCCTTAATTTTGAATACTAACCCAAAGGAAAAGAACAAGTCATTTGTTCTTATTATCACACAATAGGTATGAAACCATATGCTGTTTTTCAGTTGCCAAGATTCTTAATTAGGTTCTTTATGTTCCGCATAACGATGAGTATCTATTATGTTTTTTCAGGATCACTAGGTACGTGTTGTCTTTTATCAAGTACCAACAACAGCTGACATTTACTGGGTACTTGCTTCTTGCCAGGCCCCGTGCCTTGCCTTTTCCCTGCGTCCTATCACTCAATCCTCCCAACAACACCGGGAGGCAGGTGCTATTATTACCTTGGTTTTGTAAATGAGGTAACTGCAGCTCAGGGAGGTTCTGTAAGTTGCCAAGACCACAAGGCTGCAGCACACACACCACTGGTGGAGGCCAGATGTGAACCCAGCAAGTCCCCAGCAGAGCCTGCGAGCTCAAGGAGGCTGTGACTTCCGTCCATCATTTGCCCTCAATAAAAGGTCACAAAAGATAAACTACAGTACAAAACAAAACAAAACACCACCAGAAAGGATGGCTACTTGCAGGAAGTGGCTTATAGAAGAGTAAGATTTTGGGGCACCTGGGTGGCTCAGTCATTTAAGCGTCCAACTCTTGGTTTTGGCTCAGGTCACAATCTCAGGGTGGTGAGATCGGGCCCCACGTCAGGCTCCACACTCAGCAGGGAGTCTCTCTCTCTCTCAAATAAATAAATCTTTTAAAAAATAGTAGGATTTTGATAGGATTTGCATTACAAGCAGATGAGACCGTAATCATAATCTTTTGTTTTACTTGTGGTAAAATACACATAACATAAAATTTACCATCTTAACCACTTCTAAGCATACAGTTCAGTGGTATTAAATACATTCACACTGTTATACAACCATCACCACCATCCATCCCCAGAACTCTCTTCATCTTGCAAAACTGAAACTCTGCCCCCAGTAAATAATAATTCCCCACTTCCTCCTCCCCCTGCCTCTGGCAACCATCATTCTGCATTCTGTTTCTGTGAACTCGACTATTTAGATACTTCATATAAGTGTAATCATACAATGTTTGTCCTTTTGTGGCTGGTTTATTTCCCACAGCAAAATGTCCTCAAAGTTCATCCATAGTGTAGCATGCATCAGAATACTTGAGTCCATATAACCAGAATTTTTCTTCCTTTTTAAGATGAAATACCCATTGTCTGTATCTGTTCGTCCATCCATGAACACTTGGGTTGTTTTCCACCTTTTGGCTATTGTAGATAGTGGTGCTATGTACATGGATGTACAGATAATCTCTTTGAGACCCTGTTTTCAATTCTTTTTGGTGCCTACCCAGAAGCAGAATGGCTGGATCCTGTAATAATTCTATATTTAATTTTTTGAGGACTCATCACACTGTTTTATGTAACAGCTGCACGATTTCATATTCCCACCAACAGTGCACAACGGTTCCAATTCTTCACCTTCTTGCCAACACTTGTTATTTGCTGTTTTTTTGATGGGAGCTATCCTCCTGGGTGTGAGGTGGCATCTCATTATGGTTTTGATAATGTACCCCCCCAATGATTAGTGATGTTGAACATCTTGTTAGCCATTAGTAATCATAATCTCAATATCCTTAATGCACATCAATTATGGAAGTACTGACTAGACCCTCGCTCTCCAGCAGGGCTGTTTTGAGTATTAAATGAGAAAACAGACATGGGAAAACCAACATGGCAGCTGGCCAAGAGTGGGTAGGCAAGAGATGGTAACTCTGTCTGTTACCAGTTGACACTACAGTGCTACATAGCAAATCACCTAAATTCAGACGCTTAAAACAACAACCATTTATTACTGCTCATGAATTTACAGTTCTAGTCTTGATGGTTCACTCATGCAGCTACAGTCCACTGCAAGCTGGATAGGCAACTCTATGGATGTTGGATGAGCTCTTTCACATGTTTGGAGTTGGACTGGCTCGAAACTGGTCTAAGCTTTCAAAACTGGGATGACTCAGCTCTTCACATGTCTCTCACTTCCCTACAGCCAATTAGCCCATGCATGGCCTCGGAGTAATGCCAGGGGCCCAGCAGACACATGCAAACACACTTCTAAGTTTCTGCCTGTGTCAAGTTTGCCATTGTCCCATTGGCCAAAACACACGTGATAGGCAAAATTCTAAGATGAGACCCAGAGAGGCATGAACGACTGGGGCCATTAATACACCCAATCCACCACATTCTCCAAGCACCAGAGGAGGTGGGGCCAAAGCAGGCAGAACTTCATCAAAGTGACATTGAACCACCATGACTATACTCTACAACCTTGGATCAGCCTTTCTTCTCAGTTTTCAGAGATCATACGCAACCTGCCTATGCTGGCAACTGCAAATTCAAAAAAGAAGTGAGCTTAGAAATAGGGTCAGTGGGGGCACCTGGGTGGCTTGGTCAGTTGAGCATCTGACTCTTGATTTCAGCTCAGGTCATGATCTCAGGGTCATGAGATCGAGCCCCACATCGGGCTCTGCACAGGGCATGGAGCCTGCTTAAGATTCTCTCTCTCCCTCTCCCTCTGCCCCTTTCCCTCCCTGCCCCCCCCAAAAAAGGGACACCTGGGTGGCTCAGTTGGTTAAGTGTCTGCCTTTGGCTCAGGTCATGATCCCAGAGTCCTGGGATCGAGCCCTGCATCAGGCTCGTTGCTCAGTGCAGAGCCTGCTTCTCCCTCTGCCTGCCACTCTCCCTGCTTGTGCACTCTCTCTCTCTCCCTCTGACAAATAAATAAATAAATTCTTAAAAAAAAAAAAACTGTTTAAGAAATAGGGTCAGTGTACTCGATAAAAGTAAGAATTCTGGAACCAGATATGGGTTCAAGTCCCAGCTCTCATACTTACCAGCTGTGTGACCCTGGACAAGTACTTAACCTCCCTGTGCCTTAATGACATTAACAAAAAAGAGATAACCATATTATCTTAGGGTTGTGGTGGAAATTGTAAAAGCTAATATAATAAAGCCCTTAGAGCAGAGCCTGGGATCTTGTAAATATCAAATAAATGTTGGCCACATTATTCTGTTTTTAAGGTAATCGATATAAACCAATGTAAAGAATACAGTCATTCCAACAGAATACTCATGTAAGGAGAAACCCTATTCCCTGATAATCATGGATGTCTACGCATTTTCTTGATGCACTTCAAAATTCTTATTCATGCAAGACATGTAGAAAAATGCACAACGAAAATACTTGCTATAAAACATGCAACCCATTAAATGTTATATAGAGAAGAACAAGAAGTAAACAAGAAGACAACTATAAATCTCGTATTAAGAATCCTATTTTACTGAGATTCTTTCTTCCTTTTGGAACTTATCATGGGGACTTACTAACAATTCTAGCGCTTCCTTCATATTTCCAAGGAATGTATTCCTGAAAGCAGAGATTTTATAATGTTTGTAATGGAGCGCATGATCACCTCAACTTTACGCGTCAAGGTGGGAATCCAGGACAAGCAGCCAGGCTTTGGCAGGATAGGTGGTACCCTTGGTGGCAGGGGACCCTGAGTCCAGTGTTGGCTCCACCACTTACTACTTGAGGGACCTTGGAGGTGTGGCCTGAGCTGCCTGGACCTCAGTTTCCCTGATACCGTTAGGAAACCCTGCTCCACAAGGAGTAAAGGAGGACCAGAGAGGGAAAAGGATGCAAAAGGGGGAAACTATCTTTGAAATTAAGGAGTAGTATGTCCATGAGGGTCCCATCAGGAGACAGAAGCTCCCCAGCCTCTTTAACAGAGAGAAATTGACATAAAGATTCACTGACCAGGGGTGGGAGACCTGGAAAGGCAAACAGGACACTGAGAAATCACAGGGGCTATAGCTGCAGGAACAGCTACTGGCCAGAGCTGGGGAATGAGAGGCTGGGATTACTAAGACATAGTCGCTCCAGGAGGGGCCCCGAGGGGCTGCAACACAGGCATCTGAAGAGGGGGCTGCAGCTGGCTGGCGCTGGGGACTTTGTTGGGGACACAGTGATGCTGATCCTGGACTGTGGGACCCCTGCCATCTGGAACCCAGCCATGTCCCATCACCGTGCTGAACCCCTTCGGCTCCCTGGGCTACGATTTCCTCTGTAAAGTGGGACTGCTGGGCTTAGGCACTAGAGCGTAGATCCCTAGCACTAGAGTTTCTGAGTCTGCGATCCTTGTAAAGACTTCAATGGCTTCCAGTATCTTCTTCTGGAAGGGGTTTTTGGCTAGATTATTCTCTTCTGAGAGAGAGAGACAAACATAAAAATGGGTTTCCTGGAGGCTGAGCTTGGCTTGAACGTATCCACAGGCTCCCTGTATCTCAGGATCAATGACAGATCCTATGATTTCCAGGTGGGGATGACAGCCCAGGGATCATCCCTCAGCCCTGGGTGTACCTGCCAGGCACTGTGAGGGACTGACACCCAGGGGCCTCCTGTTCTCACAGCCGGACACCTGAGGCCACCTGCTGAGTGGGCCCAAACTGCCTTCTCACCCTGTCTCCACCACAAACCTCACTCACACCACCCAGCTGCAGACCTCCTGCCTCCTTGAGCTCACCAAGCTCTCACCCCCCTCAGGCACTTGGTGTAGACCTCCTTCCCTCTTTCTAGATTGCCTTCTGCAGACCTTTGCACGCCTGGCTTATAATTCAGAGCTTAGCTCAGATTTCTTTCTTAGAGAGATACCCACCAAGGACGTCCATGTCTCTCTCAGATACTCTGCATTTGACCCTGCTTCATCTTCTTCCCAGTATGTATCACTGTTTTCCAACTTATTTGTTGACTCGTTGACTTGCCATTTTCCCCTCCTAGAATTAAGATTGTGAACACAGCAGCCTTTTCTGTCCTGGTCCCATTGGCATCCCACACCTGGCACAGTTTCTGTCCCATAACAGGTACTCAAGAACTGTTTGTGGAACGAATAGATAAATAAAATATTTTAAACTCTGAAGCCTGGCCTTTGAATGCCTGAGAGCATTTAGCGAGACACAGAGTACATGCGTGGCACCTGATAAATTCCTGATGGAAGTATTCCCTCCAGCAACTCTCCCCTGGGAACCCGGCAGCTCTGTGGATGTCTTCACAGCGTCAGACCAACCATTCACTGGGGGAAGGGGGTGGAACAATGTGACCCAATCTCAGGTCAGAGAAGACACCTAATCTCTCACACCTGAGCTCCAACCTATCACCTGGAGGGTTTGTTAAGACAGAAATTGCTGGGCCCGAGGGTTCTGATTCAATAAGTCTGCGGTGGGGCTGGAGAACTAGCGTTTCTAAACACGCCCCCAGGCATGCTGATGCTGCTGGCTGGGCATCACACTGGAGACCACAGCTCACCAGGTAATTATGGGGACAGTCATCCCTACACACAGTCGTTGCAAAGATCAAATGCAATTTTTAGGAACGTGCTTAGCGCCATGTCTGGAAGGCAAGTCGTGCTCAATAGTTGATTTGCCCTCCTTGTACCTGCACTGCTCACCTGGAAAACCTGAAGAGCCTCCCAGGGGCCTCTCTGCCTCCTCTCTCCTCCATGCGATTGATTTCCCCAGCACTTCAGGAAACAGAGTCCTTAAATACAAATCCAATACCACTGCTCTTTTCAAACACCCTAATGTGTCCCTGACGCCTGCAGACTCAAATCCAAATGGAAGCCATGAACAGTAAGGCTTTTCCCAACTTACTCCGATATTTTATCTGTTCTTCTTGTCTCACCTTCTTCTGCATAAGCCTCCCAAATCAAACCCTCATTTGTTGGGGGTGACCGGCCGTGGTATTCTCTACTGGGCACGTGGAGCAAGGAGTTCGTGCGGCACAGGGGTAGAAGGGTAGGTTGTGTGGTTGCAGGGGGCTGGGAGTCAAATTCTGGGTCTCCCACTTTCTAGCTGTGTCCCTGGCGCAGGTCACTTCACAGCATTGTCCTCAGTCATGAAGGGAGGAGAAGAGCAGTCCTCTCCTCAGGGGATTGTTGACTGAAAGAATCTATGAAAAGCACTTAGTATAGCACTCAGCGTGGTGATGACTCAGTAAAGCACTGCTGACAGAGCACTAATGGTGGGAGAGATAAAAATGACCCCTGATCTTGTCTGCAAAGTACAGGAGACACCAGAGGTGGGGGGCAGAAAAGACCCCCATCCCAGGGTGTAGACCTGAGCAGACTTCTCTTTCTAGATCTCCCTTCCCCACTAGTTTGTGATCCCCTTGCAGACAGACCATCTTATTCACACATGGAAGGAAAGAAGAGCTGTCAGCGACGACTGGGAGTCCCTTGTTCTTTGGCTCTAGACAGTGAGAACATCAATAGGGCGGTTGTTAATGGGGGGGGCGGGTGGAAGCTAAGGAGAGCCATCTCTAGCAAGCCTGTCCCCAGATTCAGTGGCCTTGCCTTGAAGGGTCTCCTGAAGACATGTGTTGGAGCCCTGAGGCAGGCTTGGCTCTGTTCTCTGCCAGACCTTCCCCCTCACACCCGCCCTCCCAGTTTTTAGCTCTTTCACCAGTTACTAAGATAATGTTATCCCTCCTTGTAACTATGTGGTAAAAATGATGCAAAAATCGGTACCAAGAAACAAGAGATGTCGGTACAGGTGTAAGGCTTGCAAATTGCTAAAGCTTCCAGCGGAAGGTCAGGCAGGTGTGGGCGGTATGAGCCCCCCAGCACTGGAGGTTTGCACACAGAAGCAGTAGCCCGTTTGTCGGCAAAGTGCCTCAACATTCCCTGCAGGGACAGTCGGACGTGACATTGGTAGGCACTGGAGGGCTTCTCTGGGCTCTTCCAGGGAAAATATTCTGGGTACCACAGTAACTAAATCCGACTCTGCTATTCCAGCCCCTGATGCCTGCACAGAAGGGGAGAGAAGGCTGGGAAGCAGCCATCCCAGGTCAGAGGGGCCCCAGCCCTGCTGCTCCATGCTCACTGAACATCGCCCTGCTCGAGGCTGGCTGACCTCCTCCCGGGACACACTCCTCAGGCCCGCCGCAGAGAAATGCCAGGTATGCAATCTCTTAATTGGATACTTGGCAGAGACTGAGGATGATTCGTTGGCCCCACTGCCCAAGCCTACATGTAGGCAGATGGGGGAGAGAAGAGTGCCCAACCTGAGCAAAGGATGCCAATTTCCACTTGGCAAAGCGGCAAACATTTCAGAGAGGATTACAGAGCAATTCTAACCACCTGTCCCAAGGGCTGAGGGCTGTGCTAAGGAGTTGCCCCGTATGAACTCTCCTCTCCAAGCAGGCCAGCCTGTCCTGTCCTCTGAACACGCTGTGCTTACTTCTCCCTGCACCCCATGCACACAGCTGTGCCCTCGCTGGATTTCACGTGCCCACAGCCCACCCACCTCCTCCCCGCCCTCCAAGACCCAGCTGAGGTCTTTCAGAAACATCCCCAGACCCCTAGATCTGAGGATCTCAGAACCGCCAGAACACACGTGGGTTCTTATTAGAATAATAACAACCACATTGGCCATTTATTAAGCTCTTACTGTGTGCCAAGACCATGGTAAACATTTTACATACATTGTGCTAATTCTCAACATAATCCTGCAAAGAGAGAAGGTATCCCCACTTTAAAGATAAGGAAACTGAGACTTCACAGACAAAGCCAAGACCTTCCTGTTCCAAATCCATGTGCTGTCCATGCAGAAATCAAATGTAATTATTTTTTATTTTATTTCAATTCCAGTATAGTTAACATGCAGTGTTATATGAGTTTCAGGTGTGCAATACAGTGATTCAACACTCTCATATAACACCCGGTGCTCATCATGACAAGTGCACTCCTTAATCCCCATGAATGTAATTATTTTTCTTATGGGCTCCCTGTGCCCTTGGGAAAGAGCCCACACTTCTTGAGATCAAGGACTTTATATTATAATCCCATGTCCTCCAAAGTACTTACCACAGAATATGAGCAAAACTCCTTCCAGTGTATTTTCTTTCATGCCTCTCTATTTCAAATTGGGTTTCTGCCCCTTATCATCAAAAGAATCATAGGAAACACAGTTTGGAAATTTGCTTCTTACTGAATAATCATAGACCTTTGAGTGAGAGGGCTCAAAAGGTCACCTGCTGCAGTTAATCAGGCTGCATCCAGGGCATCCTCGTTCAAGGGGATAGTTATGATGAAGTGTCTATGCGAATTCCCTATCCTGGGCATTTTGAATGATTTGGGGAAATAAATGAAATTTCCCCAAACTCTTATAGGTAAGGTCTCTAGATTTGTATTTAAAAAGCATGGGGACGCCTGGGTAGCTCAGTTGGTTAAGTGTCTGACTCTTGATTTCGGTTCAGGTCTTGATCTCAGGGTCATGGGATCCAGCCCCACACTGGGCTCTCCACTGAGCATGGAGCCTACTTGAGATTCTCTCTCTCTCTCTGCCTCTGCCCCTCCCCTTGCTTGCACTCCCTCTCTCTCTCTCAATAAATAAATAAAATCTTTAAAAAATAAAATAAAAAACATGTTATGTTAGAACTCCCAGGGCAGTCACAGAATGAGAGAAAATTATTTTAGTGCTGTCCCAACTGCGAGCCATCCAATTAGCCAGAGAATGTTGTCCCTGCAGTGACTCACGGCCTGCCCTGTGCCAGCCCCACCCTGTGCTTGCTCCATACTGAACCTGTTCAGCGTTTTCATTAAGAATCTTGGAATGCTGACTCCAAGATGCACATAAACTGCCTAATCCCGCACCTGACCTGCAGTGGGGCCTGTCAAGAGGATGCATTGGCATTGGGCCTGCAGAGGGAGGCCTTGTGGGTCGTGCAGATGTGTGAACACCAGGCATGCCAGCTCGCTGCTGACCAGCGGCTGACTCTGGCCTTTGTGTCAGGGAGGCCACGGAGAGAACGGGGACCTGGTGAGGAGAGCCCCAAAGCTTTGCCCAGCTAAGGAGACAGCAGCTGCCCTGACAGCCTGGTTGTTCCCAGCAAAAGTCAGGCCCAGAGTTTCAACCCTTACCAAGTGTTCAGAGAAGCCATAAATCCTTACTTTTCTTTCGAATCTACCCATTTTTAAATATTGGTAATTTATTTAAACTGCTTTTAAAACTCCACTGAATCAACATACCTCATTGAAGGCTGGATCCTGCCTGCAGGTGGCCAGTCTATGACCATCCCGTGGAAGCAAGGCCTGAGTCCAGAGAGGTGAGGCAGTCTGCCAAGGACACACAGCTTGTTGGTGTGGAGACAGCACAAGGACTCGGCCTCCCGGTGGCCAGGCTCAGTCTAGCCCTTGCTCTGCAGCATCTCAGCGGGCACGGACCCTCGCCAGTGTTGCTCTGATGAGACACGCCTGCCAACGTCCCCGCACGTCACTGCCACGTTCATCTCTCTGACCTACAACCCCCCGCCATGATTCCCAGTAGCATCCTGGACTCACCTTCAAACTTCTGGGCTGAGCATAAAGTTCTTTCTCTTCCCTTGCTTCCTCCAGCCTCATTCTGGGAGCTTTGGGACTTGACTCATTCGTGCACCTACACATCCTGGGCACCCACTGTGCAGGGCATGGTGTCCAGCCCTGGGAAGAGAGTCAAGGGAGATCCAAGCCCTGCTTTGAGGAATTGTGATGGTCCATTTTATGTGGCAACTTGAATCAGCCATAGCACCCAGGTGTGTCATCAAACACAAGTCCAGATGTTACCGTGAAGGTATTTTCTAGATGTGCTTAATATTTAAGCCAGTAGACTTTGAGAAAAACAGAAGACCCTCCATGATGTGGATGGGCTTCATCCAATCAGTTGAAGGCTGTAAGAGAAAAGACCAAGGTCCCTGTCAGACAAGAAAATTCTGCCTCCAGACTCCCTTTGGACTTAATCTACAGCCGTTTCCTCCTGGTCTCCAGCCTATCAGTCAGTCCTGCAGAGTTTGGACTCACCACCGTCCACAATCACATAAGCCAATCCCTTAAAATACCTCCCTCCCCAATGCATAGATAGGGGGGAGAGAGAGAGAGAGAGAAATACACACACACACACTTTACTGGTTCTGTTTCTGTAGAGAACTATGCCTAATACAGAAATTCATAGTCTGGTGGGAAATTGACCACAACTTCCTTTCATCATACTAAATTCACATTTGTTGTGGAGGCTCAGGAAAACGAGGAAAAGGGCAATTTTTTCCCCAGACTTGTAAACAAGACTTTGTGTGTGTATCCGTGCTATATGCATTTTTCGGAGAAAGGCATCAAAGAATTTTGGAGCCCTTCCCCCCCCCAAAAAACCACAAGGACCACTAAATTTCCTGCTCCCAGACAGCCCTCCCAGCTCTGGATAATCTGTAACTCAGTGGTACATAAAGTGTTTCTGTGGATCATTTTGCTCTCACCAACCACAGACCTAGAAGGCTTTTGATGCTCATTCAAAACGAAGCCTCTGAGGAATGGCACAAAATGTCCTAAGTCTGGAATCTGACATTTGTGGATCCAAACTCTGCCCCTGCCGTTTACCAGCTCAATGACCCAGGGCACGCCACTTCACCTCCCTGAGCCTCAACGTCCTCACCCGTAAGATGGAAACAATACCATCCCACAGAGTTGCTGTGGGTCTTTAATGAGGTGGCAAATGCGACTGCTCAGCATGGGGCCGAAGCCACAGAGGGGACTCAGTAAACGTCACTCACTCATTACTCTGTACAGATACACTCAAGTCCTGAGGAGTCACTGTCCTCAGCTTGGAGGACTTCAGCAGAAGCCAACCAAGGTCAAGTTGCTCTTCTTCCAGTTATGGACACCAGGGAAGAAAGATAATGCACCTGCTCCTTTAAATCCAGACTCCTGGGATGAGACAGATACGTTCCTCTCCCCTCACTTTTCTCAGCTGCCAATCAGGAGTAATGATACCTCCCTCATAGAACTGTCACGATGCCAGGATGCAAGCGTTTTACCTGTCTCTCAAATCCAGAAGGCAGAGGAGCATGGATGCCTGGCGTCTGGGGTCAGTATCAGAGAGAACAGCTTTGCCGTTCTGCCTAATGGCGTCCTGGTCTTCAGACCTTGGTTCTCCCCAGTAACAAATGGGGATTGATGAGACCAGGTACCTCAAAGTTTGCAAGGATTTCATAAGCAAAGTCCTACAAGGCTTGGGCTCCCTCTCTAATAAGGGTTGTAAGCAAGTATGATTTTTTTTATTACCCTAATTTTTGTGGGGAAACGTGGTCACTGGATTGCTGACACCAAGTACTTGCTGCAAAAATTCCCCTTTGCCTAACGTCCTTTGAACTGGCATTCTATCACCTCCCACCAAAAGAGCCCTGGCAAGTGCCTTTTGGAAATGTACTTCTCACTTTACATCTTGGATCATTGAGCTGGGTCGGCAATTAGCTCTCACCCCGCTTTCCAGATGGGACTTCTGAGGTCCAAGAGGTGAAGCCACTTGCCCAGTGGGGCATGGCTGGGAAGCCGTGGAAAAGTTGTCCACTCCCAGTTGTTTCTGCTTCATCTTACTGACTGCACGGGGGTTAGGAGGTTGATATGGCAGCCAAGAATCTTGGCAAGAGCTCCTTGGTCAGGGGGTCACAGAGCAGGAGAAAGCATGGGAATTTTATCCCAATTATGTCTTGTTTAACTTGGCCTTCCCTATAGCCTGCAAAGCCAAACAGCCAGCAGAGTTCCTGCCCTTGGGTGGCCATCAGGAATTCTGACTTCTAATTTGGGCTGATTACATTGGACAAGTTGCCCAGCCTCCCTGTTCTAATCTTCCCATTTATAAGTCTGGGATAATAATAGCTTCCTCTCTTTGGGGAACATTTCGATTGCTTTTTTTTCTGAGCAGAGTTACATCATGTGTTCCCCTTAATTTGCTTTGTTTGGGTAGACAGGAAATTATTTTCAGCCAGCAGCCAATAATCACTAATCACACTGAAAATTTGTTAAAAAAATGAACTGCCAAATGTATTTCAAGACTAGATCTCTATTTGCTAATGAAACATTCCCCTATGAGTGGATTTTAGCTGATGTTCAGGAACCATGTGGCTATGGGTAGAGACTGGACTAGAATAGAAAGTGCAATGAACTGTGTGGTAGGAAGCCCCAGGTGAGGTCTGGAAGACCCAGGTGAGGCCAGGAGACCCAGGTGAGTTTGGGAGATCCAGGTGAGGCTGAAAGACCCTGGTGAAGTCATTTTACTTGTCTGAGTCTCTGACTCTTCAACTATGAAAGGAGGGAGTTGGACTAAAAGACCTTTAGGGTCCTCTTCAGAGATGCTACTCTGACCCCCCCCCAATAATCATTTCATAAAAGTAGTTCTCAATCCCCCTAGTCCCTCCCAACCCTGACCCCCATTCACCCTCCAAAAAGCTACCAGCATAAAGCAAATCATTTCATTCCCTGTTTGAAACTCCTCCAACAACAGAGGAAGGGACGTGAAAATCATCGTGGGTTCATGCAAAGGTATGGTATGAAGTCATTTAAGATGATGTTAAAGAGGAGAGATGAAGAGCTTAGTTTAGGTGAGAAAGGAGGATGCAAATTATGCAGTAATATCTCAGTAATTAAAAATACATAAGGCGAAGATTAGGAGGAAGTATCACAAGATGTTAACAGTGGTTAGTAGTCTCAGGCTTACTAAGTGCCAGAGCTGGGACTCAAACCCAGGCCCCTGGGTGGAAAGAATAAGAGTGAGTTGTTAGAGAAAGAGCACGGGTAATAAATGTCCAGCACTGGGAAGAGTTCAAAAGACGAACGAGGACAGGAATTGTGATGTGGACCAAGAGGACCAAGAAGTTACCGCTATTATCTGCCATGTAACTCACCATGGATTATAATCAAAGTTAGTGGATGCATTTTTTCCAGATCATTCACTTTATTCCCTTCCTTCAGCAAAGTTTCTGCACACATTAAGAAGGCATGTTTTGTTCATCCTTCAGAATCATCCTCTAAATATCTATAGAGACTAAGCAATAAATCTTTGGTAACTTTAAGCAGTGACTCTCTTTATTTATTCCATTAGATCACTATTAGAGGTCCTAGATTACAAAATAATTAAATTACTTGATAGCTCAGGCAAAAATCATGTCTTTTCCTCTGGGATGGAACCCTGCATTTGAAATTACACTCTTAAAAGAGATAAGTCATTTATCCCAGGCTTAGTATTTCAGGAATCTCAGGATGCTCCTAACAATCCCCTCCCACTAATCACCCATGGTTTTCTGGATGCAGTCCTAATTGTCACACTTACTGATGACAGACATGTCCCCTGGTCTGAGGCTCACATCCTGCATAACACGAGGCAGTATGAGCTAGATAAGTATAGACCCAAGAAGCGGGTAAAAATCACTGGATGTATTATTTTCTTAAATGAAAGAGTCAGCTTTAAACAAACAAAAACTACCCTGTTTCATAAGATCATGCGGTGTAAGCCTACTGACACTAGAAAGGCAATTCCCCCTAAATGATAGAGAGGAACTGTTCATTCGAGTTAACCAGTACTCCATGGGGCCACTCTCTCAAAACAGGAAAAATATCTAAAACAAGGCGTCAAGCAGTATTCTCACGGAGATGGCATTGTGCTTGGATTTGGGAGGCCAGGATTCAAACCCCAAGCTCTTCCATGTCCCCCATGGGTTTTTTGCAAGTTCCCAACCCACCTTAAACTTCACTATCGGCATCCAAACAAATATGGCTAACAGAGCTAGCACATAACTAGCACTCCAGAAAATGTGAGTGGAACACAGACTTAAACATAGAAAGAAAAAAGTCAATACCCTTTTTACATATTATATAAAAGATACATATTATATATAAAATATACATATGTATCTTTCAAAAATAGGACTCACAAGAGCACCATGTTATCTATCATTGTGGACTATTAGTACAGAGAGGGACCTCGGGGCTCATGAGTCTGGAAGTTTTCAACCCGAAGCCGAGCAACTCTAGGGGTTCCATAAGATGGGTGTCTGTAGTATTTGTCTTCCCAGTATCCATTGCCCCATCTCATGATAACAATATCCTGATTTCCTTTTGGGGAACCATCCCTGTTCCACTCTCCACATGGTTCAGGAGGGGCTCAGCTACCCCATGTTACAGTGACAGGCACATGGCTAGTCCAGCACCCATCACGCCATCTATCCACAGGAATGGCATCAGGTCTGGCCAGGACTTTTAACAGAACCACGAGAAAGAGTTGCACTCTTTATGTTGCGGTTGTTCAACAGGTGGAATGTCAGCCTGCATTACTGATGGACATATTCACAATCACTTGGGGAGACCCTTCCTGAAAAGAAAGCCAACAACTCGGAGAGCAGCACCAAGAGACAGAGAGAAATCAGCTCCTGATGGCATTCTTTGGGCTCCTGGATCCAGCCATGCCTAAAGCTATTGCTTCTCCAAAACTTTTGAGCACTATGAACCATTACATTGCCTTTTGGCATATGCCACTGTGAGCTGGGTCTCTGTCACTTGGAACCAAGAGAATCCTGACCAACACAAGAGATTTCGTGGATTCTTTGAAATGTATGCAAATTTTATGTAAATATGCAAGATATATTTTCCTAGAGAGAGGATTAGTGTTTTTAATGAGTTCCTGAACTAAAAAGATTAAAAATGACCATTCTAATCCAATGCTCACATTTTTCAGGTGAGAAACCCAAGACCCAAGTCAAGGGAATAACTTGCCTCAGGTCACACAGCAAGCTGGTGACAGAACATGGAGCAGAATCCAGTTCTGCTGACTCACCCTACCCTTACACCTACATCATCAGTGGAGTTCACCTCTAGCCACTCAGAATCATCAGGGAGTTGTTAACCATCACCATGTGCAGGCTCTCCCCTAGACCAAATAAGTCAGAATGTCCAGGGATGCACATTTGAGCACTGTTTTTTTTAAAGCCCCGTGGAAAATTCTAACTTGCAGTTAGGATAAGAACCCTCACCTTGCAACATGAAAACAATGGTGAAGAAGAACCCACAACCCGACAATTCCAATATTCATTCCACATTAAATAAATGCCTCCTAACATCAAATTAAATATCTTACCTTACCCAAGCACTGTAGTAGGTGTTGAGGTATAAAAATTGGAAAAGATATAAGACCTACCCTGAAAAACAGTTAAACTCTTGTGTAAAAGAGGGCAAGAACCATCCATCCAAAAAAGGGCCACTTTTTATCAGCAGCAGAATGGAATTCTTGGCAGCCCTAAGTTCAAACTCTCAGCCACCTAACTCTTGGTCTCTTCAATTAAGTAAACAGTTCCTTCACAAGATATAGTCAAGTATTTGCATCTGTTTGAAATAGTCCCATTTAGGGAATGTATGGCATTTGAGTATATTTATGAAAAGGGTAGAATTTAAAGGTAAAGTTCTTGTGCAGTCGAAGTTAAATTGCTGTCAGCATAAAATAGACTGTTGTATCAATAAGATGCTTTATGTAAGCCTCAAGGTAACCACAAACAAAAACAAAAGATAGATCCACAAACAGTAAAGAGAAAGGAATCAAAGCATACCACTACAGAAAATCATTAATTCACAAAGGAAGGCAGCAAGAGACGAAGAAAGGAACAAGGGAACTAGCTAGGAAACAATAAAATGGTATTAGTAAGTCCTACACATCAATAATTACTCTAAAAGAAAATGGATTGAATTCTCCAAAGGACATAGAGTGGCTGGATGGATTTTAAAAAGAAAGAAAGAAACAACACCCAACTGTATGCTGCCTACAAGAGACTCATTTCAACTTTAAGGACACACGTAGGCTCAAAGTGAAGGGATGGAAAAGGATAGTTCATGCAAATGGAAATAAAGAGTGTGGGGGGGGGTGCACCTGGGTGGCTCAGTTGGTTAAGCATCCAACTCCTGATTTTGGCTCAGGTCATGATCTGAGGGTCATGAGATAGAGCCCTTGCCAGGATCTACACTGAGTGTGAAGTCTGCTTAAGATTCTCTCCCTCCCTCTCCTTCTGCCCCTTCCCCCACTCTCACTCTCTCTCTTTCTCTAAGGAAAAAAAAAAGAGCTGGGTAACTTTACTTCTATCAGACAAAATACACTTTAAGTCAAAAATAGTAACAAGAGAAAAGAAGGTCGTTATGTAATGATAAAGGAGTCATTCATTAAGAAGATATAACAATCATAAATATATATGCACCCCATATTGAAGCACCCAACTATATCAAGCAAACAGTAACAGATATGAAGGGAGAAATAGACCACCAAACAATAATAGGAGTCTACTGCAATACCTCACTTTCAAAAATGGATAGACTGTCCAGACAGAAAATCAACAAGGAAACATTAGACTTGACCACACTTTAGACCAAGTGGACCTAACAGACATCTATAGAACATTCCATCCAACAGCAGAACACACATTCTTCTCAAGTGCACACAAACATTTTATGAGGCACATTTCTACACACTAGTAATACAGAGGTGAGAACAAGAATAAGACTCCCGTTCTTGAGGACTCATATCTAGGGCAGAAGAAGTCAAGCCACAATTTTGGAGAGTGTTAACCATTCTCAATAAAACAATTTATGTCATAGAAAGTCGTACTGGAGAAAGCATGAAAGAGAGCATCCCGGGAAATTTTTTATGTCAAAATTGGGAAAGATGGATGAAATTAAGGCAAGAGGGGTAGAAATTGGGGGGCAGGTATAGATAATAATGTTGACACCTTATACCTGTAACCTTCTCCAGAGGCTTGACCTTGGACAAGTTAGAGTCACCTTACTTGGAGATGCACCATAGGCAGGGATAAATGATACCCAACCCACTCGACCCAAATGCAGACACTGCATACCCCAAGCTGGGCCAGCACCTCCATCCCACATGCCTGGTCCCATTGCGTTTGAGAGAGCCACACCTGAGATGGAGTGACACTCTAAGTCACACTGTCATCTGTTCTGGGAACTGGGATGGAGCTACAAATGGAGTATTTCTGGGGCCCCTGAGTGTCTGGATCCTGACCCTCAATCACCCCTCTTTCCTACAGAGGTCCTGAAAGATAGATCTACCAGAAAAAGTGGCCATCTAAGAGATAAAATTCTTACTATTATTAGCTGGGCCAGCGACCAGCAATTGAATTCAGCATTCCCTGTTAAAGAGGAATTTAAAACACAAGTTAGACCAGAAGCCAAGGGCAGCATCTACCTCACAAAAAAATCCACATCCAAATTTTGACTTCTCCCACTTACCTCTTTCACATGTAAGAAGCAAAAATGTGGGGCCGGCACTCTGTTAAACATGGTTTCGTTAATACTGGCTTTCTAAATGGAAGCAATAAAATTTATGAATGAAGTTGCCTGCCAGCCTTTCATATTTGGTACAGCTGTGCTGCCTGATACAGTAGCTATTAGCTGCATGAGGATATTTAAATTTAAACTTAAATTAATTAAAATTAAAAATTCAACTCTTCAGTCATACCAGCCACCATTCCAAGTGCTCAGTAGCCACACATGACCGGGGACTACCATATTGGACAATGTAGATGTAGAGCATTTCCATCTTTGCAGAAAGTCCCACTGCACAACACTGACCACGAGGAAGCAAGAGGACAAGAAATAAAAGGACACTCTGTCTCAGAGGGTCAGGCAGGGCTCAGTTTGCCCAACCAGCCTCTGGGGGCAAAAAGGAAGCTGGAAAAACAGACAGGAAAACTGATCTATACCCTTCAACACAGTGAACCCACTAGGTACTGAGCCCAGCCTAGTCTGTACTTCAGAATCCAACCCATAAATGCACATCACCCCCTCACAGAGAAACAGATGTGGGACCAAGGACAAAGGATGCTTTCTGTTTTCATGGTGTGCATAGGAGACTCCTATTAACCAAAACAATACACTTTTTTTTTAATGGAGTGATTTATCACTAAGTTCACTTGCGATCCAGAAGAACTATGAATCATAGAGAAGAATTGATTGACCCAGTTTGGGTCAGGTGCTCACCCTTGGATCTGTCTCTCTCGGGGGTTGAATGAATATGGCAGCCGAAAGGGGGGCTGTGTGATTGGAGCATGAGCTCCACATGAGCATGGAAGTCCCACTACAATGGGCAGACAGAAGGCAAGGGCCCTCTACACAGACCACACATCCCTCATTTCACTTCTCACTTGGTTTAGCCAATCTTGCCTTGCTTATTCTTGGACTTTGAGATTTTGGAGGGCAAGGATCCTGTTTCCTCCACTCTGTGCCCACACATACCTGCCTCACAGTTGGTTCTCACTTCTCAGTAAGTATTTAACTGAATGATAGTAGATGACATTCATTGAGTCCTACCTTGGGTCCGGGACAAGCAGTGTGCTTCATATGCATTAACTCATTTAAGCATTATAGCAACCTTATGTGATGGATTTTATTTCCCCTATTTTTCAGATGAAGACACTGAGTCTCATCAAAATAAAATAATTTGCTCAAGGTCACAACCAGTAAGTGCTGGATGGGGAATTCAAACTCCCATCTATATGTGACAGGTCAACATGCTGGTATCATCCATGCTGCAGAATGTGGGCGGGCAGAGAAGTCAGGGGTGGAATCTCTGGAGAGGGACACCAACAGTGCCCACTCGACACATCCAAGGTCACACAGCTTGTCCATTGTGAGACTAGAATTTGAACTGATGTCTAAGTCAAAAGTGTGTTCTCTCTCCAATAATTGGGACACTGTGTGAAGGACCAAGGAGAGCGCTTGACCACGGTCAAAGCCCAATTAACTTCAGCTACTGTTACTGTATCCTACACCGTGTTGTGAGAAGGGTCTGTCCCTAGTCAACAGTCATCTGGTCCAATGGCAAAGAATCCACCCAAAGATCCATGGGATTGAAAAGATCCGGTTGTAAGACTCCCAGAAGATTTTCATGCCACAAGTCCTCCCTCTGTAACTCACAAAAAAGCCTGGCAGTCTCCCTCCATTTCTCAGAACAGAATCTGCTGGGCACTGGGAGATTAATCAGACTTCATTAATTCTACAAGATAACCATGGCATGTTTACCCTTGCTCTCAAAGGCATTATCATCAATCACCAAAATCAAAGCTCACCTGTCTGAGCAGAGGTACAGCAAAGCCCCAGGAGCAGGTCACAACGTCAACAGCTTCCCGATGGCTTCCTTCCTTTTGGAGCCTTCCTGGGACCAGCAGGACCAACTGTGCAGTGCTCCAGTTGATCATTAAGTCATGAACATTAACCCAACAGTTTGGAAGGGGCTTTAGTGCTGTGTATTTTTGCTCCAAAGAAGTAAAGACTAAGCTACAGTCAGAGAAGATTAGAAGTTTGAGGGGCACAGATTTGTTTTTTCAAGCCGTAGCTTCTTAAGTCAAAGCCCAAATAGGCCTGAGAAATCCAGAAAGGATTAGTAACATGTCCAAGGTCACATAAGTCACTCACAGCAGATCAGGGACCAGGGACTCCTGATTCTCAGTCTACTGCTCTTTCCACACTGATGCTTCTGCTTAAGGGCTTCAGGTTGATTAGAACACACTCAGAAACATTTACTCCTACCTAGGAAGAATATATTGCCTACCTTGGTCTTGGCCAGGTGATTTCCTTTGGCCATTAAATAGAAACAGGTATGCTTGCGCAGTGAGGTATGCTCTGCATTCCAGAGAAGACACTACCCTAATGAGCTCCTGGGTCCAAAGAAGATGAGAGGCTCATGGAACAAACTCAGACCCAGACCACAGCTTAGAGGCTCCTAGTCCTGCCCCATCTAGGTTAGCTGGGCCCCCGATGATGCGCAGACACAGGAGAGAAATAAATGCCTGTCTCTGAGACCTGTGGCTGCATATTATGCAACAGTAGTTGACTGATTCAAGGCTCAACCTGCAAACAAATGTACAATTCCAGGGTCACAAAATAATGAGTTAGAAGGAGCCTAGGCTAGAGAAGAGTTTAATTTGAATCTTGGCTTTGACATTTAGTGACTTTGGGACCTCAGGAAAATCATTAAAATTTTCTGAGACTTGATGTCCTAAACTCTGAAACGAAGGTGATAAATTTACTTATAGGAGGGTACTATGGATTGAATCACATCCCCCAAAAATCATATGTTGAAGCCTTAACCCCCAGTGTGGATATATTTGGAGATGGGGCCTATAAGGAAGTAATTAAGGTTAAATGAGTTTATAAAGGTGGGGCCCTGATCCTATAGGATCAGCGACTTTATAAGAAGAGATACCAGAGCATTCTCTCTCTCTCTCTCTCTCTCCCTCCCTTTCCCCCCTCCCCCTGCCCTACCCCTCTTCCCCCTACTGCTCATGCTCACTCTCTCCAGCCCTGTGAGCACAGAGTGAGAAGGCTGGAAGAGCTTCTCACCAGGAATCCAACCCCACTGATCTTGGACTTCCAGCCTCCAGAATCATAAGAAATACATTTCTGTTGTTTAAACCACCAGTTCTGTGGTATTTTGTTATAGCAGCCCAAGCTGACTAATACAGGGGATGATCAGAACTAGAAATTCAGAATTTTATATCAACTACCTAGCATATAGCAGGATTTAAATCTCAAAACTCTAGCTGGAGAGTTGAGAAAAGGTCAGTTGTAACTACACTGAACATCGGTGTATTGGAAACTCATTCTCCTCCAGTGTGGTCATAAAACCCTGAGTTTTAGGCTGGGCATATTACACCCAAAATAAAAGCTATAATTTCCAGATTTCTTTGCAGCCACTGTGATTCCATTATGTGCCCAAGAAGATGTCAGTGGAGGTGCCATGTACAATATCTGAGACATGTCCTTAAAAAGAGAGGGGACACCCTCCCCACTTCCTCATTCTTACCGACTCAAAAGTGCGCTTGATGGCTGGAGCTCAAGCAATTATTTTGGAGTAGGAAACCACATGCCATTTAATGCAGAAAGGAGAGAGAAAGAGCCCATGTTCTGACATCTTGGTGCCAACCTTGGACCACATACCCATGGACTTCTTTAATGTGAGAGAAAAATAAATTAATTGGGGCGCCTGGGTGGCTCAGATGGTTAAGCGTGTGCCTTCGGCTCAGGTCATGATCCCAGGGTCCTGGGATAGAGTCTCACATCAGGCTCCCTGCTCCTTGGGAGCCTGCTTCTCCCTCTGCCTCTCTCTCTCTCTGTCTCTCATGAATAAATAAATAAAATCTTAAAAAAAAAAAAAGAAAAAAACTAATTTGATTAGGTCACTGTTATTTCAGGGCAGCCCTACTCAGCATCACTTGGGAGCTTTTTGGAAATGCAAATTCTCAGTCCCCACTACAGACCGACCTAATCAGAATCTCTGGGGCCCAGGATTCTGCGTTTTAACAAGCTCTCCAGGCGATTCTGTGCTCTCTAAAGTTTGAGATTCATTTAGAGGTTTCCGGCACATACACCTAACCTGATAACGGACAGAGTAGTCCTAAATTGCAGGTTGATGCCAAGGTCTTGGTGAAGGCTTAAAAGCCAAAGGATATAAAGCCAGGAAGGATGGCAAAGCTAGTAATTGACAGTGTCAAGATTTAGAACGATTTTGACAGAGTGAAACACTGGACCAAAGCCAAGAAGATGAAATGTAATGGGGGTATATAAAAAACAAATCAAAATATTATTTTTGTTGAAGGAAATACAAAATGTTCTTGTTTGACTTCTTAAATTAAAAGAAATGTAAAATTACATATTTTAAAATATAGCAAATAATGCTATAAATCACTGCCAATTATGACTAGTGAAAGGAGCAAGGGAAGGAGAGAAGATCAGGAAAGGGAAGAGCACAGAATGCAAAGGAATAAAGAGACAGAGTCAAGGACAGCGAGCTCTGTCCCACAACTGAGGTCCCTCCCCAGGCTCACTCTGTGGATCCTGAGATGACCTTCGCAGCTGGAGGTAATCATCATAATTAGGCAGATTATGTTGAAACTTACTACATGCCAGCCCCTATACTGTGTGTTATGCAAATTTACTCTCCCGGGAACTCTGTGAGGTAACATCTATTATTATCATTGTTTTTCAGATGCAGACTCTGAAGCAGAGAGAGGTTGAGTAAGTCTCCCAAAGCCACAAAGCTAGCACAAGGTAGAAGCGGATGTGAACCCAGGTGGTAAGGGTTCAGGGCTGTGACCCTCAGCTGTTCTGATGGACTCTACCCTTTGCTGCTGCCCCCCTCTTGTGACTGACTGATTAATTTCTACTAACTGAAAGCCTTCCATAAAAATAAGGAAATCCACTACCTCACAGAACTTAAGTCCAGAGGTAGGGTGGGATCCAGGCGCAGTGTAAGTATCTGCTCGAAGACGTCATGACAGATACAAGTTTTTCCACTCTTGTGTGCTATTGTCCCCAGCATCTGGCTTCATCCTTTAACTGGATCCCCTCATAGTTCCAAGATGGCAGCCAACAGTCTGCCAAAAATCTGAAGCTTTGTGCTTTCTTTTTCATGGCCAGCAAGGAAATCTTTGAGCCCAGCCTGCAATGTACTGGAATATATATCCTTTAATGCAGTTTTATTGTACCAATGTAGGCAAATGACCAGTCTTAGACAAGAGGGGTCATCAATGGGAATGCTATGAATTGATTGTGATTGGTTACTCGAGACCTACCCCAGAGTTAGGAATGGGGCCAACCAAATCAGGACTCCACGGTATCCAGTCCAAATGGGCTCCACAATTTGCTGTGATTCCCTCTCCTTTTTCTTCTAAAGCAAATCAAGTTCCTTCATCTGTTTGAATCCTTGCAAAATAATAAAATACTGAGAAACTCAAAATATTCACTAGAAAACAACTTGGATATAAAACCATAAACCCCTCTTTCCAACTCTTCAACAGCCTTCCTAACCTTATATTTTGGGGCAGAAACCCTTGTGCTTTCCCTTGAGAGGTGTAATTATGCTCAGTAAGGAGGGGTCAGGACATGGCAGTGGTGGTTGCAGGTGCTCTAGGAGGAAGGAGGAATCCAGCATTTACTGAAGATCTAAGTGCCAAGAATGATGTGTTGTGCTACATTTTTTCTTTTAATCCTTACAAGGAGATAATATTATCCCCATTTGAGAGATGAGAGAACCAAGGCCCAGAACCATTGTGCCTTTGCTCATGGTCATCCAGCTACTCTGCTAGAGGTGGATTTCAGGCTCTAGTCTCTCTGATTCTACAACCCAGGTTCTTCCCACCACACCTACAACCCAATCCAGCATCATCTCCATTTGCTGAAATTATTAGCATTGAACTTTTTAACTGAGATTCCTTGGCTACTTCTCTCTGGCTCATGTTAGTTGTGAGAACTACTCTCATTTTATAGCAGACTTTATGCAAACTTCTATTTATTGAACGCTTACTGTGTTCAGTGTGCCAAGAACTATGCTAGCTGCTTTATGTGTACAGTCTTAGTTTATCTCGCCAATAACCCTGCGATGCAGCTTATTACGCAGAATGCTTTTAGCTGCAAGTGGTAGAATCCCAAACCAAACACATGTGCCGATGGCTACATCTACAATTCCTTTCTAGTTATGACTCTCTCTAGACTTAACTGTGGGTATCTTGAATTTATCTGGCTTCAGTAGGAGAACTTGCGATCTCTTTTCCCTGAGCCATTTTGTCCAATTGAAAAGATTTAATTGGTGCCACTTCAAACAATTCAGAGGTTTTAATGGAGGGATATGACCTTCTACTGGTCCTCGCCCTAAGGCTGAATTTTCATCAGACTTAGTCACTTAAAGACCTCAGTTTTATCTTTTATTGTTTGGAAATCAGAATCAGAATCTTTTATTGTTTGGAAATCAGGATATCCTGTAATCCTCTGAGTCCTCAAATGTCTGGGCATTTCTACTCCCTTTGATCTCTCCAAAATGGACAATTCTTTCCTAAGCTCAATTCTCTTATGGCCCCGCAGGTGTGTGAGTCACATACTGTTTCAAAACCTCTCTGCCTAAACCACAAGCTCATTCAGTACATGTCTGTCTCTCCAGTGATTACTGGTGACACGTTTACCAATGTCTCACCACGAGATAAAGTTAGGTGCCGTTTTCCCACCCTTCAATAACATACTGTCCGCCTCCCACTCCCAAGCCCCAGAGGTAATGCCCCTTTAATTTAGGTTTTCTGCTATGGCAGCCCCTCAGTTCTAAGTCCCAATTGCTATATCAATCAGCCAAGCCTAAGTTACTCTGTGGTAGCAACAAACAATCCACAAATCTTTCCGACAGGAAGGATTATTCCTTACTTATGCCCGTGTCCTCTGTAGGTGGGCTGTGATGTTGCCCCATGTCTTCTTTATTCTAGGACTCTGGCTGAACACACAGACACTGTCTGGAACATGCCAGCCTGGGGCTGAAGAATAAGAAAAATTGGGCACATGTTCCTCTGCTTAGAAATGGCACATGTACTCGGGCACATTCCATCCACCCAAACAAGTCGTGCAGTCAAGCCTGACTTCAGTGGGTGAAAATTATTCTTCTCTCCTAGGACAAGACATCATAGAGACCCACAGTGAAGACAGTGGATATTTTTGAGCAATTACTACAACCTACCCCACAGTGTGCTGGTAAATGTTTATCTGCCTCTTGGGGAATAAAAGCCCTGATTTGTGGCTTTTGCTGATTTCCATGGTGTAAATACTCCCATGATAGCCAATTTCAAGCTACCAGTGTCCCTGAATGCAGAATTAGGAAGAGGTGTGTGTTGTCAGCTCTCACGAGCACTGCGAGCAGCCTACCACGTGGCGCTAAAGCTACCCCATTTTAAATCAGCGACTAAACATAAATCGAGTCATATACCTGTTCCACAATATGAATATGAAATCTTGCTGTGGGCTGTAGGAAGGGAGGCAAGGGAGGAGAATATTATTTGACTCAGCATTAACCTGAATGGAACCTAAACTAAGGATTTGCAGTAGGGCTGAGGACTTAGTCCACTCAGAATTAAGTCTTCACATTATTTGCTATTCCTCTATTAACTGGTAAATTCGAGTGGAGAGTGAGAACGTGAGATTGAAATAAAGAATCATCTTTTGCCTCTATAAATAAGATTCAGCCCCAGGTTCCTCCTTTACAGAAATTCTTATTAAGGACTTGGCTCTCCTCCAAGAAAAATAAGGCAGAGATCATTTAAAACTCTTTCATTCCAAATTACTCCTGATAGGAACTGCTTGGTGAGTATACCTCTCTATTTTAATATGTGCTTACAATTTTCCAGTAAAAAAATTGTTTAAAATGTCCCTGAGCTTGGAATCAGCTCTAAGTTTTTTTGTTTTTTTTCAAAGATACTTTTTAAGTACATTGGCATCACCACTGTGGTGACATTGAGCAAGTTGCTTACATGCTCTGAATTTGTTTCCCCATCTATAAGATGGGATAACGACTCCTACCTTGTAAGATTGTTATAAGCTTAAATATCCGGAAAGCACCTAAAAGAGTACCTTGTACATGGCAGTCGCTCAATAAATAATTATTATCATGCATTACTAAGAATACTGATAAGCATTCTCATAATTATCATTGAGGCATGGGACAAGAGAGTTTGAGTCACTATTTAAAATAGTGTAGCCTCAGAGTACTTGGCAGGAATGATTTGGCTGTTGATTTTTAGTACATCTGACAGGAATGACTTATGCAGCTCCTCTGGAAAGCATGGATACTATTGTAATTTAACAGGACTCACCTCTCTAGTTGTTAGTGCATTATGTCTATTGACCTTGAGCTTGGCCCAAATTGTCAGTCCAACAGAAAGACTGAACAGTTTGCCTCAGGGCAAAATCTTGGCCTGAAGGGGGTGGATCCTGAACCCCGTCCTCAGAGAGCATGGAAAGCTCACTCAACCACGTTGCAACCTTTCATACTGATTCTGACATAAAAAATACCAAAAGGAAATTCTACCTCCGATTCCACAGTAGTTCTGGAGGAGCTGAAGGGCCATTCAAGCACGTATGCCTGGAGTGCCACATAAGGTCGTAGGACAGACCTGCAGAGAGACCATGATGATGACGCATAGAAAGAACAGCCCAGGTTAGTTGACCATAGAGTTGAGGGTCCATTTCTGGGCTCTCTATTCTGTTCCATTGATCTATGTGTCCGTTTTTGTGCCAGTACCATACTGTCTTGATGATGACAGCTTTGTAATAGAGCTGGAAGTCCAGAATTGTGATGCCGCCAGCTTTGCTTTTCTTTTTCAACATTCCTCTGGCTGTTGGGTCTTTTCTGGTTCCATACAAATTTTAGGGTTGTTTGTTCCAGCTCTGTGAAAAATGTTGATGGTATTTTGACAGGGATTGCATTGAATATATAGATTGCTTTGGGTAGCATAGACATTTTAACAATATTTGTTCTTCCAATCCACGAGCGTGGAATGTTTTTCCATTTCTTTGTGTCTTCCTCAATTTCTTTCATAAATGTTCTATAGTTTTCAGAGTACAGATCCCTTACCTCTTTGGTTAGGTTTATTCCTAGGTATCTTAACGGTTTTCGGTGCAATTGTAAATGGGATCAATTCCTTGATTTCTCTTTCTTCTGCCTCATTGTTAGTGTATAGAAATGCAACTGACTTCTGTGCATTGATTTTATATCCTGCAATTTTGCTGAATTCCTGTATGAATTCTAGCAATTTTTGGGTGGAGTCTTTTGGGTTTTCTACATAGAGTATAGTGTCATCTGTGAAGAGTGAAAGTTTAACTTCTCCTTTGCCTATTTGGATGCCTTTTATTTCTTTTTGTTGTCTGATTGCTGAGGCTTGGACTTCCAGTACTATCTTGAACAATAGTGGTGAGGTAGACATCCCTGCCGTGTTCCTGACCTTAGGGGGAAAGCTCTCAGTTTTTCCCCGTTGAGGATGGTATTCACTGTGGGTTTTTCATATATGGCTTTTGTGATATTGAGGTATGTTCCTTCTATCCCTACACTGCAGAGAGTTTTTATTGGATGGACCTAGAGGGTATTATGCTAAGCGAAATAAGTCAGAAAAAGACAAATATCATATGATTTCACTCATATGTGGAATTTAAGAAACAAAACAGATGAACATAGGGGAAGGGGAGGAAAAATAAAGACAAAAACAGAGAGGGAAACAAACCACAAGAGACTCTTAACTCTAGAAAACAAACTGAGGGTTGCTGGAGGGGTGGGGGCGGATGGGGTAACTGGGTGATGGGCATTAAAGAGGGCACTTGATGGAATGAGCACTGGGTGTTATATGCAACTGATGAATCACTAAATTCTGCCTCTGAAATTAATAATACGTTATATGTTAAATTGAATTTAAATTTAAAAATAAATAAAAACTTTAAAAAATAAAACATAAAAAAAAAAAGGAACAGCCCACCACCTTCCTGGGGTCAACTCATTAATTCTTCCTGAGTTGCTGTAAATAGTCAAGATGTTTATTTCAGACTTGTTTATGCCTCTTGACTTAAAAACTAATGATGAGGAAGATGCTGATAATGATAATAGTAAAAAGTGCATGGCGCAAGTTGCCTGAGACTCCATAGCCTACTGTTTTACAGTGTGTGTGTGTGTGTGAGAGAGAGAGAGAGATTCTATGTATGTGTGTGTGTATTGGTTCCTCCCAGGTGACTTTTTTTTAAGATTTTATTTATTTACTTGAGAGAGAGACAGAAATAGCGACAGACAGCATGAGTGGGGAAGAGAGGGAGAAGTAGGCTCCCTGCTGAGCAGGGAGTCTGACGTGGGGCTCGATCCCAGGACCTGGGGATCATGACCTGAGCCGAAGGCAGACCCTAACTGACTGAGCCACCCAGGTGCCCCCCAGGTGACTTTTTTTAAACCAATTATTAGCTTGTAGAATTGCACATAGTAATGTTCCAGCAGTGACAACCACGCATAATAAAGCCACCAAAGCCTTGGAAGAAATTTGATAAATACTGGAGACAGAGCCTCACTTAATTGGGTGTTCCAAAATTAAGAATTTAATGCTACTTGGATGAGCAGCTCCACAAATGTGGGGTACAAATATGGTCCTATTATTTACTTTTCCAATTAAGTCATTGAGTGATGCTTGCCGCTATAACAAAGAAACCCCTAAATTTTCATTTATTTCTTGCTTATGCAGCAGTCCAAGTGAAATGGTTCCAGGTGGAGTTCAGCTGTTCTCCATAGAGTGATCCAGCGATCCAAGTCTGATTATACTCTCTTTCCTGGACAATGGAATATGTCCTACCAATGTTGGTTTCTCTGGTCCTCCCAAGAGACCCTTAAACAGCCAGCTTAACTTTCTGGCACCTCTCCCAATAGAGCTGGGAAGAAAAAAAGACAGGACGAGAAAGAAGAATATGAAAGCTTTATATCCACTGGGACATCCTACTATATTGGATTGTTTGAAATGGAGGAACCGGATGTTATCTCCAGGTTTTAGTGGATGAGTGTCTGTGAATTAAAATTGATTTGAAGAATGCCTTCATATGTAAAGTGGTGTAAATAAACTGAAAAAAAGCATAAGCTTTTATTTTATGAAGGACTCAGTTAATAATTTTCCTAAGGGATATAATTAGTGTTCTATACATTTGTTGAATCCAGCCTTTTGGATCATGCCTGGATCTTAGGTACTCAATTGCTGTTTATTAGAATAAATAAATGAATGAGTGGTATTTATATAATAAACACTTTGAAATATGCCCACATCTTTAGATATAACTTTGTACAATAAAATTCATTGAAATTGTTGAGATGAACTGGTAGGCACTCAATAAATATTATTTATTTGTATTACCAAAGATAGAATCAGGATGCTATAAATTGCCAAGTAGACAGAAATGTGCCTCGCACATGTCACTCAGGACTGCTATATATGTTTATGGAGGTTGAACACAGCCCCAGGTGATGTCATTCACATAGACTCCCACGTTAATTGCTCCCCCTTGGGTTGTGCAGTGCACTGTGTGCACACGGCCACTAACTCCAATGCACTTGTGTTTTTTGTTGTTGTTGTTTTAAAGATTTTATTTATTTATTTGACAGAGAGAAAGCACAAGCAGGGAGAGTGGCAGGGAGAGGGAGAGGGAGAAGCAGGCTCCCCGCAGAGCAAGGGAAGCCCAATGTGGGACTGAATCCTAGGACCCCAGGATCATGACCTGAGCCGAAGGCAGTCACTTAACCAACTGAGCCACCCAGGTGCGCTGTTGTTGTTGTAAAATATTTATTTATTTATTTGTCAGGGAGAGAGAGAGAGCGCGAGCATGTGAGCACACAAGCAGGCAGAGGGAGAAGCAGGCTCCCCGCTGAGCAGGGAGCCTGATGTGGGGCTCAATCCCAGGACCTCAGGATCATGACCTGAGCGGAAGCCAGATGCTTAACCGATTGAGGTACCCAGGCGTCCCTAATGCATCAGTTTTAACAGGCTCTGAGGACAGGACAGCTGATTCACCTTATTCATCACCACGACTGATGCAGCTGGCCTGGCTAAATGGGGAGACATGGGCTCTCACTTTCCCCCTTTCTCCTCATTCACCGCCTCCCCTACAAGTTTCTGTTCTGGTCAGAGATGTTGATCTTCCCAGATCGGGGAGTGTGCCCTCCAGCCAAGGCTGTGTTTGTAGCTCTGCTAGGGCCCCCCTCACACTCCAGGGGCCTTTCAGGAATCTTGGAGCAAGAGAGTCCCTCGAGATAGGAACCGAATGTCCTTCTCCTCTTTGTAATTGAGGCACTTACACAAATACTCACATAATGTTTTTTTCCTAACCCAACTTTTTATAGATTGCCTTTTATAAAATTTATTTATTTATTTGAGGGGGGGAGGGGCAGAAGGAGAGGGAGAGAAAGTCTTAAGCAGACTCCGTGCTAAGCATGGAGGTTTGATCTCATGACCTTGAGATCATGACCTGAGCTGAAACCGAGAGTCGGACGCTTAACCGACTGGGCCACTGGATTGCCTTTTAAATACCAAGATTCACCTTAACTCTTCATGAACTCACAATGCTACTAATTTAAAGACGTTTTCATTTTCCAAATGTCTCCAAAAGGGCCTCAGCTGGGTCCTTCATATCCCAAAGGCCAACTTTAAACACCTTACCCTTTCATGCTCAACATCTGTATTCTAAAACTAAGTAGTTTGTATTTCAATTATGGAAAAATAGGTCTGAAAAACAAAGAAAAAGGAAAAACACGGCCACTCCATTTAGGCTGACTTGTGCATATTCTCTGCATGTAATGCAGTCACATTTCTTCCTGTTGGAGCAAAGGGAGTACCAATTTCTCTGATAAAAGTAGGAGGCTTTGGTCATGACAAGACAGGTGAGATAAGGAAAAGGAAAAGTCCCAGCAGTGGCACCCCCATCACTATGAGTAGAATGCCTTCCGGAATGGTCTATTTCCAAATTAGATGAACTGGCCACCAAATCCTGGCTTGGACAACAGCTAATAGAGTGACCTTGGCCCAGTGGCTTCCCCTCCTAAAGTTTGGGCTTCTTATCTGCAGAAGGTAGATAACATTCTACTAAATAGGACTGCTAGGGGATTAACTGAGGGAATAAAAGGAAAACATTAAGTTTAGTCCCTGATTTGTGGTCAGTTTTTAATACCTCATTACTACCCTTTCATTCATTGGTTGTTATTTTAAGTACTTACTTACTATTTGTGTAATACCGGACATGGCTTTGTGAAGGCTCAAAGACATGTAATAGCTTTCTCCCTCACGGAGCTTATAATACATTCATTGGTTCAATACGCAATTATTTTTTAAAATATTTATTTATTTATTTATTTATTTGAGAGACAGAGAGTGCGCGTGTGCGGCGGGAGGGGCGGAGAGAAAGAATCTCCAGTAGACTCCCCACTGAGCACAGAACCTGAAGCAGGGCTCAATCATGCAAATGGGAGATCATGACCTGAGCTCAAACCATGGGTCTGCCACTTAATCCACTGAGCCACCCAGGAGCCCGGGTTCAATAAATTACTGAGGGTCTATTATGTGTCAGGCACCCTGGTGGGTGTTAGAGTAACATACATAAGGTAAGTCAAGGCCCCGGCCCTCAAGTGACCACATTGTAGTGGAGAAGGTAAGACATGACAATACCTACAGTGTATTTACAACACTGAATGAGAAGAGCTACACCAGGGTGTTAGCATGACTGTTTTCATAGGCCTAGAAAGCATGGATGAGATTAACCTAGTGGAGGGGCTTGAGCGGAGAATTCTGGGTAGGGGAACATGTGTGCACAAAGAACATGACAGGTATGAGAAGCTGCGAGTTTTCAAAATCTGTGTCCTTGCAGAGGTAGTGGGAGCCAGGGCAGAAGAAACTGGTTGAGGATGAATTATAAAAAGCCACCGAAGAGGTGGTCTCTTTCCTGAAGAGGCAAAGAGGAGCCAGGAAGACAGTTAAGCTATTGGGGGAATGTGCTCAATGTTCTACCCTTTGGAAAAGTCCCTCTGCAGCCTGGGGTCCGGCGGAAGTGGGGCTGGATGAACCGAAGACAAGGTGAAAAGTCCAGTTCCATTTTTGTCCAGATGGGAGAGATGAGGACTCACACTAAGGCAGTGACCCAGGCACTGGGGAACCTCTGTGGCTATCACCACTGCTCAGGAGGAAGATCACGGGATGCCAAATGGACAGAATGGAGATGGGCATAAACTGAGAACGATTCATGCTACTGGGTGTTTGGCAGCGCCTCAAACATGATCGGGAATAAGAAGACTGGGCTCGGTGAGGATTTAACACACGCGTAGTGAGTTAAATAGCATATCAAGAAGAGAACAAAGCTACATACAGAACACCACTGGGCTTTAGATTATTGTGCCAAATTAGACAAAGGAGCAAATGTTACCAGTTCAGACTAAGCAAACAATGTTTGATCTCTTTTTCATGATTCCTCTTTGCATAATTTTTCCCTTTTCCTGGGAGCAACTGCACTGATACACGTTGGAATAATTTGCCTATTATCCTTAACAACAGCTGAAAATCTCTCATTCTAGGCCCACAGCCGCAGTTATGAAGACGCTATGACCTCTTCTTCCCCTAGATTTGCTTCTCACTCTGCTCAGTATCTTGTGCTACTGCCAAAGCCTTCTTTCATTGCATGAGTGCGACCATGTAATTTCTGGTGCGTTTTAGAGTAGTCTGAAATTTATTGAGAATTCATAACTTCCCAGAAAATCTTTGGGTCTGAGTTATAAATATAAACAAGATAAAGTCTGCCCTCAAGAACTTTACGAAATAGGGAGCCCACTCAGCCATTCAATAGCTAGTTGTTCATCAGTGTTGTGGTACTAAGGGAGACACTGGAAATGCGAAGTGGAACTAGACACGATTTCTGCCATTAAAGAGTTTCATGTCTGATGGGGAAGGCGAATAAATCAAGCCTTAAAGGAATGGGTGATAAGTGAAATATTAGACCATAAGATGCCTTGGGAGCAAGGAATAGGAACAGCCAACCCCCATCTAGATGTTCAGAGAAGCTTTCTCTATGTGACCTGTACATAAATCACAGAACACAAAGTCTACTAGGAATAGTGTCCAAAGCAGGGTATATACCAACTGCTGTGGAACAGGAACTAATTCATTCCAACTGAGTAGATCCAGCAAGAGTTTTTGGAAGAGACTACATTTCAGTTGGAACTTGGTAGAGTCAAGTGAATTAATTCCTGCAAACAAAGTGGGAAACATAAGGGCATGTTTACAGAACAGGGTGATGTCCTTTACTAAGAGGTCTGGGGCTTTAAGACAGAAGGAGACAGACATACACTTTTTAAAAAGCTACAGCATAGGGAATATAGTCAATAATATGGTAACAATGTTGTATGGTGACAGGTAGTGGCTAGACTTATCATGGTGAGCACTGAGTAACGTATAGAATTGTCAATCACTGTTGTACACCGGGCACTGATACAACACTGTATATCAACTATACTTCAATAATAAAACTTAAAATGAAAAAAGTCAACAGCAAATCTAGAGTTAGAAATACTACAACATTCAAGAAATGCCATGAGGCAGGAAGTGATTAAGAGCTAAGTTAGAGGAAAAGGCCAGAAGCACAAGTCTGGTGAAGGATGAGGTCACCAGTGTGTCTGAATCGTAAGGTGCTCACACAGCCCTGCGGCCGCAGGTTCCTTAGGGGCTGGACAGGCATCTTGCCCACCGGTGGTCGCTGGGTGAAGGATGACAGTTAACGGAGTTAATCTTTCCTCAGCGAGCCAGAAGTTGTGAGGACCTGGAGCTCCTTGCTACTGTGTTTATCCTTTAACCAAAACGCTAGAAGAAATTTAGGGGCCCCAAGGGAACTGAGGATAGCACCATTCCGCTGCTTGTTCAGGTGCAAATTGAGAAGCCAAATAAGTGACCTCCAAAAGTTGCACCAAGGCTATCCAGCCCTTATGTCCAGTGTTCTACACCTCTTAGGGGATGGGGATGGGGTCAGTGGGGCGATGGAAGGGATCCACAGATAACAAAGGGAGCTCGTTACAGGTTTTTCTGGAATGTTCTTTCCACTCTCCCTGAGGGAAGCCCATGTAGGACAGAGTACTGAACTTGAAGCCTGGGTCTCTGCCACTACCCGACATCGAACATTTAATGTTAATCTCTCTACATCCCATCTCCCCACTTGTAAAATAAGGAGGTCGTGGGCGCCATACTAATAGCTAAGTATTTAGGGTTGACCCTATGTCAGGTAGGCGTCTTCCACTTTCTCTCTTTTTTTTAAGTATAATTGACACACAGTGTTATGATAATTTCAGGTATATGACATAGCGATGATGCTGTAAGCGTAGTAAGCACCTGTCACCACATAACATTATTACAGCATACACTGACGACATTCCCTATGCTATACTCTTTATTCCACTTCTCTTCTGGTCCTCACAACTACAGGGGTAGACTTTACTGACCCCATTTTACTCGAGACATTCAGTTCAGAGTGTTTAAGTAACACATCCGAGGTCACACAGCAAGAGGGGCAAGGCCAGACTGCAATCCGAAGTCGCGTGACCCTAACATCACACAGTCCCGGTTTCCTGGGGCTTAATTTCCCCCACACTGGGGCCGGGGGGCCCTTCCCTCCACTACTGGCCGCCTCCCCCTCCTCCTGCCCGAACTCCCGGGGAACGCGCCCCTTCCACCACCGGGCATGCTCAGTCGCTCTCCAAAGGTTTTCGTTCTGCCTGGGGAAATTTTTCACGCCGCTCCGGCAGCCGGGCCCGCCTCGCCCACAGCTCCTTCTCTCCGGATTGGTCAAATTCAGCGAATCAGCGAAGAGGCCCAGACGACCTCCCATCTCCCCCCCACCCCCCCCCGCACCCAAGCGCTCTGGGCGCGCGCGCTCCGAGCGTGCGTGCGTGCGTGTGAGTGAGCACGTGAGACCCCGGAACGTGCACCGGGGGCGGGGGCAGGAAAAGGGAGGGGAGGGGCGGGGCTGCCGTTGCCATGGCAGTGACGTCAGGCGTCGGGGAGCGAACCCGCCCCTTCCCCACGCGCGCGCGCGCACACAGAGACATGCACACGCGCGCGCACCGCCGCTCTCCCTCAGACACACTGGAGGGAAAGGTCAAACTAAAGGCGAGGGAGCGGGGAGGCCCGAGGGAGCCGCCGCCGCCGCTGCGCGCCATGACGGACGCGGCCGAGGCTGCTTTCTTTCTGCCGACGCCGCCGAGCCGCTGCTCTCACCGCGCCCCCTGCCCCCGCCCCCCGGGCCCTCCTCCCCCTCGGCTCTCGCGCGTCCCCGCGCCCCCTCCCCACGGCGCTCCGGGCGCGCGTCGGGCCTGGGGCGCGCGCCGGCCGGGCGCGGGCGCGGGCGCGGGCGCGGGCGG
>NW_023270415.1:75165545-75166891 GCF_011800145.1 Mirounga leonina | reverse complement strand
GCCCCCTGCCTGACCCCTTCCGGGGACGCTGACAGGCGCTCGGGACCCGGCCTCTGGGGGGCGTCGCAGGGTCAGCCTGTTGGGGGCCTTTTTTTTTTTTTTTTTTTTTGACGCCGCTGCCCCTCGGGGTCTGGTCCCAGGCTGGTGGGGGGTTCGGCACCAGGGGAGCGCAGCCGCCGGGTAGGAGTTGACAGGGCGACCCGGGCGTGGGTCGGGCGACTGGAGGCAGGTGGGCCCCTCACTGGGGCTTGGTAAAGTGCGGGGAGGGGTCGAGGGGCAGGGCAAGGTGCGCGGGGGGCGGGGGAGAGGGGTGTCCGCCGGAAGCTTTCCGGACGCGGTCCTCGCGCAGTTGGGAGAAACTCTGCCCTTGGGACGAGGGGCTGTGCTTTTGCCCCGGCCAGCGAAGGTGGCGGGTTTACAGCCAAACTCGGGGAAGCCAGGCAGGACCGGACGGGAGGGAGAGGGACCGGGAGGACCCGTCTGGATGGGGACCAGAGATGAACGAATCCGCCTGTGGGTAGCACTAGGGCATGATGTGGGGACGTTGCCATGCCAGTGTTTGGTGTTTGTTTCTTACGGTTATTTTAGGACCAAATGATAAAAAAGTTATTCGGGAGAGAGGGAACTGCTTGCATGGTCATGAGTTCTTCCCTGGGTATGCAGGAAATGGGTAAATCTTTCACGTTACCTCCCCCAACTGAGTCTGTGCCCAGTGGGCTTTTAAAATAATAAGTACAAAACTCTGAAGCACCGAAACGCGGTAAGGTCTGTCGGATGAGTTTCAGGTGTCAGGCTCCGTGTTCCGTGGGAGAAAAACAGGACGACACGGTAGTACTTGATACGCTCAGGCAGTCCCGTTTTTGTAATAAGCTTTGGGGCTCATCAGAGTGGAGTTCGGTTCTAACTGCCAGGGTTAAGTAATCACGCTGACCCAGTGCCACCCACCAATCAGGAGCTTCCCTGAGTAACTTGGAAGGCTGCTAACAGCCCAGTCCTTGCTGATGGTGAATAGCCAGTGGTTCTGCTGGGTTTTTTCCTCTTTAATTTTCCGCTATTATACTGCACTTACCGAACGTTAAAATGAGTGATCCAGTTAAACTGCTCTCCACTAAGTCACTTTTATTTTTTATTTTTTTATTTTTTTTAAGATTTTATTTATTTATTTGAGACAGAGAGAATGAGAGAGAGAGAGCAAATGAGACGGGGGAGGGTCAGAGGGAGAAGCAGACTCCCCGCCGAGCAGGGAGCCCGATGCGGGACTCGATCCAGGGACTCCAGGTTCATGACCTGAGCCGAAAGCAGTCGCTCTACCAACTGAGCCACCCAGGCGCCCCACTAAGTCACTT
>NW_023270415.1:75153388-75165535 GCF_011800145.1 Mirounga leonina | reverse complement strand
CAGTCGCTCTACCAACTGAGCCACCCAGGCGCCCCACTAAGTCACTTCTAAATTATCAGGCGCTAGCTCTGACATGTCTTTTTTTCATATTTGGAAGTTCCTTGGATACTTCAAATATAATAACTTCAAATTGATAAGGATTTTTTGAGTCTTAAGCAGATTATACCAAGTGGGTAATGTGTTTTAAAATTTAAATCTCATCCAAGAAAACCTGTGGTTTGTGAAAGGGGCAGGATTGTGACAGCTGAGGAGATGTCTGAAGGAGTCTTCTGTGAAGGATAAGAGAACAACCAGGACACCTGGTGAGTTCAGTGTTAACTGGCAGGCCCAGCATATGCAAACTTGCTCCTTACTCGAGCATTTCTGACACGTGGGAGCTTCTTCTGTTGATTATGGATCTTCTGTTATTTGTCATTTTCAGAAAGTTCTGTCAACAGAAAACCCTCACTTCAAAATGGAGTGATTGTGGCATGTACCCAAAGTACCGAAGAGTTTCAGTATGAGGTATAAAGGAGGATTATTCAGTTTGGGATCTTGTTAATTCTTTCTGTGCAGTAATTTTTGTACCTGACTGCTCTGATGCCCTTTTGAGGTCTTGCTCCTATTGGCTGTTGCTGACATATGTCTGTAAACAATCCTGTAATGGGCTATTTGAATGTTACAACCTAAAACATCATTTCCTGTAATATATAAATATTTTTTTTCATCCTTCCTTCTCTGTTTTTAAAGGGAACTGTAGGTTTGGGCAAATCAGCACTTACTCAGCATATGCCCCTCCTGTAGGTCTCATTGACCTTGGTAGCATCATGGAGGTCATGTGTTCAGGGAGATAAACTTCTTGAATTTCCACCAAGTGATAAAGACATGGGAGAGAGATTTGAGATGTGCGTATCTTGATTTTTTAAAATCATTTTTATTGGGAATTTATTGTGCTCACTGCCAAAAATAAGTCATTGATTTCTTTTTGGAGAATACATACCTTTCTATTTTAACATTAAAAAAAATCACTAAACTTCCTTTTTCACCTTTCCTAGTATTGCTTGTATAGTCTATACTGACAAATGGCTTTTTGGGTGACATTTTTAAAGCTTGGGAAATAAGAAGGGCAGTAATACTGGGATCAATTTGGCCTGGGAAAGCAGCTGTGCTCTAAGAAATTTGATATTTACGAGTATAAGATTACAAAACAAATTAAGTAGTGGTTAGTTACATGAGAATTCTATATTTTACAAAAAGGATTCACTAAAAGTTGCCTTTAAATAATCCCTTTTACGTGGTACTTACCAAACATGACTTGATTTATAAAAAATCGTTTGGCATACAGCAATTTAGGAATAGGTTTTTGGCATAATGTAAGACTTATCAGTATGTTTCTTGAATTGTCCCTTTCTCAAAAGTGGGGACAAAATATTTATGGGCTTCTTAAATTCAAGTTTATGCTGCTGTATGCTACCTATTAATGTGTTAACTGATTAGAAAACTTGTCATCTGATTTGTGCTATGCCATTTAAAGAGTACATTGAAACCTAATTAAAATGCCAAAATGTTAGGGTCAGGTTTGTGTGGAAGCCCATCCAAGGTAGTGTAGCTACTAAGGTATCAAAAACACCTTGTTGTAAGATACTGTTAGGATAGTGGTCCCGTAGCATAGGCCGACAAGTGGTTATACCCATACTTCAGCAAAATAAAAATAAATAGATTTGGTCTAAAGTCCACATGCAGTGAAAACCATTACCTTGAATTTTTCTCTACGTGCAAATTATTCCTCAGAATTAAAGGCTTGATTTTCCTAAGCTGTAATTCTCTTTGGGTCACTTGTGAAAAATTCTATTTTGATAAAAGAAGGACTATGTACTCTTTAAACTTTCCGGGGAGCTTTTTTTTTTTTTTCTTTTTGTTAGTGCAGTTGGGTTTATTTGGAATCGCAGGAGATATTGAATGGGGTACTTCAAGAGTTTTCATTCTGAAATCATCTTGCTCGGGCGATGTAAAAACAAAAAAGGAATGTTAGTTAATAAAAGTAGAACTTGCTTATGGGTTAGTTCAAACTTTATGTTGGAGTACAGGGTAAAGGAAGGAACTGGGCACAAACTTTATTATGGATAATTAATCAGATTTACTTTGCCTTATACTATTTATGTCTGGCTTCATAAGAGTGACACTTCTCCCCAGTTTTAGAGAGGTCTTATTTTTAGAGATGGAATTTAAAGGAAAAGAGCTAAGCATACGGGAGTAAAAGTGTTCAAAGCATCAAAGTGTTTGAGTGCTTTAATAGTTTTTGTTTTGTTTTTGTGCATTAGACAGAAAGCAAGAAATTATTCTGCTGAATATGGGTTGAGAGCCCAACTTTGGGATAATGGGCACAGTTTTATTCCTCTTAGAATAATTGAATATTATAAAAATTGAGGGAACAGCTTGAATAATGCCACTGATTTCTTAGTACAGGCTCTTAATTCCTCTGTTGAACAAGTGAGTAAAAATGAAGATTGAAGATGTGATATTAAAAGAAATTTTTTCAGTTTTTTAAAAAAAATTCCTAGGCATTGTCTCAAAGGATTGCTAATTTTAGAGCATGGTGAGGTTAAAAAAAAAACCTTATTACTTGGATATATTAGTAATGAGGGCATGTAATTAAAAAAAAATTTTAAATACATGCAAAAAAGTTAAGTAGACTATTTTGGCTTGAAAATATTTGTGCCAAGGGGTGTCTGAGTGGCTCAGTCGGTTGAGCATTGGACTCGATTTCGTGTGAAGTCATGATCTCCGGTAGATGGAGCCCCACCGTGCTGGGCCTGGGGCCTGCTTGAGATTCTCTCTCTCCCTCTCCTTCTGCCCCTCTGCCCTCTCACTCTCTAATAATAATAATAATAATAATAATAATAATAATAAATTTTAATTAGAACATAAGGATGATTTATGTTATCAGTTTCATTATTTAACTCAGTATCACTTTAAAAATGTCATTCAATTTTTCTGTTCCCAGTTTTCTTTTCTATAAAATACAATTAGTAGTACATCATACTTTAAAGTTGGGTTTTTAAATAATATTTGCTAGACTTCTTAAGCATAAAATATTACCTAATACTGATACGTATATGTAAATCTTCTATATGGGATTTTTAGAAGTTTGGACCTTGTAATCTATAGAAATTTAGGCAAAAGTTTGAAAAACCAAAAAGGCAGAGTTCAGAGTTATAGATCCTCCTGTGAATTGTATTTTCCTCATTCTTCTTAAAGGATTTTCTTTCACTCTTGCTTGTTTCTATCTTCTGGACTCCAGTCATGCTAGTTTTTAGTGTTGGATGGTGTCTACACCATCAATAGAAGGCTCTCTTGTAAAAACTGCTCTGTGTATCTTCTCACAGCTGTTCCATCTGGGAGAGTGTTTGAATTTCACTTACTGAATATGCTTTAATCACAAGATATTACTAAATAGAAAGGTTCTAATGATGTACTTACTGTATGTTGGCTAATTGAACAGAATAATAAAAAATAAATAGAAAGGTTATTGCAATTTTCACAAACTAGAGGAAAATATAAATTTATCTTAAGGTATTTTATAAACATTTTTATATTACTGCAGGGACAGGTAAATACAGTATGTGTAATTTAATATTTCTAACTGTTATTAACATTTGTTCTAACTTTATTTGATGTATTATTAAAATCAGAATAGTAGGTGTAGAGTCTCATTTAAAAATATCTGTCTATGGAATATTTTTCAAAACAACTTGCCCTTAAATGGGCAGAGGATGAAAATTTTACAGTGAAACCTTCTAATTGAATATATAGTTAAGTGTTTGATATCAGGTATTGTTTTGATTGTTATCTTACATATGAGGATTTTTTGTGTGTTTTTATAGGCTTGCTTTTAAGTATTTTATTTTTTTAAAAAGCTTTTCTTTAAAAAAAGGCACTTTGTTCTTAATGACTATTTTGGAGTCTTCACACTTTTATATTTGAAAGAAGTGGAAATGAGTGATTTATTAAGTTCTTTTCATAAAATGCACTACTTTAATTGGAGCATGTGATGTAATTTACATTTGCTATAATCAGAGAGTTGTCTTTATCCTAAACAAATTTATAGGAGAATAGTTAGCAATTTTGGCGAATTTAGGTAGTGTAGACTGTGCCCAGAAATGATCAACGTTGGACTGAGTTTACAATATCATATGGAAATGTTTTTCCCTTATAAAGACATTTATATTGTGTCTGTTTAAGGACCCTTTCTTAACCATGCCTGTAAGTAAATATACACATTGGTCAGATGATGTATTGAAGGATTTAATTTATAGCCTATGCTTCTTTCCCCTCTTCCTCCTCTTAATAATTGTCAATAGTTGGCCTTTAGCCACTTAGTATGGAGGAAATTTTAATGCATGATAGAGTGGCCCAGAGTGGTGGTAGTTTTTTTTTTTCCTAGTGTCTTATCTGATGGAGAAAAGTGAGATTGTTCTGTAACTCTTAATATATGTTAAATACTGTTCTGAACATCTGTTTTTAATCAGTCTACAATTTATAAAGGGGAAAGCACTTAAACACTTTTGAGATGATTTAAGTGGTTATGTACCCCCCTTCCCACCCTGCCGAGAACATTACTGCAAGGAATGGAGATGATAATGGTAAAGAGAAGCATGGTATGGTTAAATTAGTTGTATAAAGGGAATATACTTGTTTTAATATAAAACGTGTTAAATTAATCATTATATACTTTTTCCTTCAGATTGTAACCTTGCTTTTTTATTAGCACTTCTGACTGTGAAGAGTCAAGAGTAGCAAACTGCCAGGAGAAGCATATGGGAATCTTTAATCAGTTTATATATTATTGTTGATGGCTGAGGAAGATAAGCACTTCTACACTGATGATCATTTTCAGCGATCCCATGTATAGCTCCACATTTTATAAGGTGGGAGAACAGATGCTCAAGTGATAAGTGGGGAAGGATTTTCAGATTCAAATTCATTGTTAAGAAAATTCAAGATTACCAATCTTCAAAAAATTACATTATATCAATTATAATCATATATTCTATATTTCCCAACACTGTACCAATTTTGAATATCCTGTGGCCATAAATACACTAGTTAGTATGTGTCCAGCCATAAATCCTAACTTTTAGGTTAGACAATGTGGTCACTTAAATTATAGTTTAACTGAAGGATGAACAGGCTGATAATCTTTATCTTATTTTTTCTGTATTATAACAGTTTGTCATTGATTTTTTTAAGGTCTGGTACTGTTCGCTTAGTTTATGTATGCCTAGCTCCATAATTGAAGAGAAATTACAAGAATGAATCCTTGAGAAGTTAGAATCACATTGGGAGAGGCATGAGGTAAATAGAACATAATTGTAAGGGCTCCTGGGTGGCTCAGTTGGTTGAGCGTCCAACTCTTGGTTTTGGCTCAGGTCATGATCTCAGGGTCGTGAGATCGAGTCCCACTTCGGGCTCCTCAATCTGTGGTGTCTGCTTGAGATTCTCTCCCTCCCTCTCCCCCTCCGTCCCCCACTCTTACACTCACACTCTCTCTCTCAAATGGGTAAATAAATCTTTTTTTAAAAGAACATAATTGTATAGATATATTAATTTTTCTCTCTAAAGCAGTGGTTTTGAATCTATTCTGTAAGAGGTTCTGGAGGAGGTCAAGCAGGTTCATTCCAATTTCAACCAGTGCAGTCTTACTTTCATCAATTTTAAGTATGGAAGTTTACATAGGTTTCTTTTGAGAGCAGAGTTCTATTGTTTAAAAAGTGTGATAACCACTATTGTTAGCAGATTTGATCTTATCACTGATCTACTTAAATCCTTACAGTGGTTGGGTCCTTTTGTTATGATTTTGAAGACTTTTCTTTATCTAGCGCCAGTTTCATTCTTCATCTCTTCTCACTCTTTCTCTCGCTTTCAATGTAAACCCTTCATTCTAGTCCTACTTAAATTGTTTGATATTCCCTGAGAGGAAAATGTTCTCTTACATCTCCATGCCTTTGCACAGGGAGCTGCCATCATTCTTACCATGCTAGGCAGGATTCTGCTCCCTTGGAATTTGGTCACAGCTCCAAAGAAGCATTTATTTCATTGTTTTGTAACTGTGGGCTCCCTTGAGAACAGAGCCCATCTAATTTTATCTTTGTATCTGTACTACTTAGTGTTCATTAAGTATTCAAATGCCTGTTGAATAATTACATTTAGAATTTGAGAAGTGGTAGAATTAGTTTAATGCACACTCATGTGAATAAAACATCCCAGATCTAGTCTGTGCAAAGTATTTTTAATGACGTAGTGTCAGGCTAAGTATGTCAAAGGCACCCAGTTGCACTTATCATGGAGTATATAATAAAGCCAAAAGATGAGATTAAGTTCTAGTGTCTTAAATGAAGCATTGTATTGGATTTAGTTATCTAATCCTAAAAGTTGGTTGTGAAAGCATTGTAACAATGATTTTATAAATTTTATAAATTTTACAATGCCTGGATGGCTCAGTTGGTTAAGCGACTGCCTTCAGCTCAGGTCATGATCCTGGAGTCTCAGTCCCGTATCAGGCTCCCTGCTCATCGGGGAGCCTGCTTCTCCCTCTGCCTGCTGCTCCCCCTGCTCATACTCTCTCTCTCTCTCTCTTTGTCAAGTAAATAAAAATCTAAATAAATAAATAAGATTTTATAATTTTATACAGTCCTGATTGCCCATGAAAAAATTTCTTCAAATGTGACTAAAGCGAATAGATTCAAGACCTTCATATGTCAAAGTATATAATATATTGATGCCCGCTCATAGAGGTTAAAAGTGGGCCCTGGAGCTGCCCTGCCTAAATTTATATCCCTTTCCTGCCTGTCAATACTGTGTGATCTTCTGCAAGTTACTTAACCATTCTGTGCCTCCTTTTTCTTATCTATAATATGAGGATATTGAGAATACTGCTTTATATGGCCATGATGAAGTATATATGTGAGCTAATGTATGTTGAGCACGCAAGGGAATGCCTACCACCCAGAAAACACTCAATAAATGTTAGCTCTACTTGATTTCTAGTGGCTTCTTGTTTAAACAAATGAATGTTTGTTGTGCATCATTTGAAAATAATTGCTCTAATATGTGAGTATCTAATTGAAAAGAAACAACATTTTTAGTTAGCTATATCTTTCACCTAGCAACTGTTTTATCCCCTTACTGACTCATTCTCTGGTCTCCCAGTGGAGTGTAGACGGTTTCTGTCAGACGGATGGACATGGGAGATTTGAAACTATGTTCTCCTGATTTCTGCAGCAGAGCATTATGTTCCCATGACCTGTGCAATTCTTGGTAGTGCCCACAAGAGAGGAGGGAGAGAAATAACAAGCATAAGAATCCAGTGACAAGTTCTTAAATAAGCCTTAACCTGTACCAAATAAGTCCTAAAGTTTCACACTCCTTTAGTAGAGGATATGTGTTCAGCTTTTTTCCTTTTTTACACTTTCCTTTACTATTTTGGCTTGGAATAATAGATTGTTTAAAATCCGGATTTACATTTATTCCAGAAAGGTACATACACATTTACTTTAATTAGTCAGTGAACCTGTTTTTTTCTCATTCTTTACATTTACTTCCTACAGTGAGGGAAATCAGTAGGATGTCAGTCATTTGTGTCAGTACTGTGTTCTATGAAAATCCTGTGCACTATAAAATCCTGTTAAATGGCCCATTTAGGATGCAAAGAAAATGTTAAGGGAAGAAGAAAATTGTATTCCAAGATACTACTTTGTAAAGAGTGGGTTATTCTTATAACAAATAATAACCAGCTTGTCCTTACAGCCTCCTTTGACTTTCTTTCTTCCGTGTCACAAGACATAATGGGTAACTTTTAAAAACTGTTTCATTAAAGGAAGGAATTTAACAAGCAGTGTTGAGTGTTCGCTGCTAACTGTGGGTGACTTGCACATGAGGAACTATGGTGTAAAGATAAATCAGGCATTCGTCTTTATATACTGCTTAATGACCGGCTAGCCAGACCAGAGGGTGAAGGGAAGACGTGGGAATGAACGCTGGAATGAGAGTGGAAAAGTGCTGGATTTTGAAGAGAATGAGGAAACAAAGTAAGCGCAAGGACCATTTTTAAAATGCCAGTGGTGTGCAGTGTGACAGTCTGCCATGAGAAATGTGAGTGCTTATACGAATTGATCGATACACTTAGTATCATCTTGTAATCAGAACACTAGTCTGATATTAGCCAATTTTTGCTTAAGTGCCATTGGAGGAACTTTTAAAATATTTTTTGCACCTCCCTGAAAATTATAGCAGGTAGGTCATGCTAAGAAAAACAACTTCTAGAATAAATACAATTTTGACTAAGCCTATTTCCTCTGTACAAACCAGGACACTGTGTTCGTGTTTAATGTTATCTGGCCTTGAAATTTCATTTCCCTTCAACAGCATGCCTTTCTGTGTTTGTTAGGCCAAACAACTTCTTGTTTTACTTCCTACCTCAGTTCTTGTTCCTCATTGTCACTATTAGTATTAATATTATTATTATTATGTCAGAAAAGAGAAATACTATTTGGGCGTTTTCAAATGCCTCAGATATGCTGGGTTACGTAGAGGAGTGTGATGGGTTTGTATGACTTTCCCAGTTCTTTCTTCTCAATAGCATCCTCCCCCATGCTGTCCTCCGCCCTTCCTTGTTTTAGAAGGTTTCTAATTGTTGGAAAGAACTTCTCATTGATCTCAGTCTATTTCTCATCTAATTTTCACTTACTGATCCTTGGCATTCTAGGGCTATGTATGTGAAACACACAATAAATTCTTACAATAAATCTTCAAGTATTGGAAAACAACTATTAAATCCTACTTGAATCATTTTTTTTTTCCACAATGAGGGGAAAAAAGCTAATTCTCAAAAGATATGCACATGACATGGTTTACAGAACTTTCTCCATCCACATCGCTAACTCATGACAAAGTCTGGTCATCAGTATACCTCTTCAAATACAGTGGCCAGAACTGAACCAACAGCTTCAGATGTGATCTGGCCATCGCTGAATACAATGAAACTATTATTTGGATACTGTACTTCTATTAATGCAGGCTGAAATTTGCATTACATTTTTTGGCAGCCACATTACCCTTTGATCATATTGAGCTTCCGGTCAACTAAAACCTTGTCTCCTCACGTGGGCTGCTTTAAGTCTAATCTTTCTCATTCTTTATTTGCCAGTTGGATCTTTGAAAGTAAATGCAGGATATGAGGCCTTGGCATTACCATAAAAGTTTAAATGAATTTGTCTTTTTCAGATTTCATCCCATTTGACTATCTGGAGATTTGAGCTAACATTTCTATAAAACAGCACAGTTTTCATGGTGCTCTCACATATATTTTAATTTAATCTTCACAACAACCCCCAAGAATCAGAAGAGAGAATGACTTTCCACTAAATCAAGAATTGGCAGATGTGGGACTATGTCACTGGTTTTTTGATAACAGATCCCACGCTCATCTTCTTATCACTGCTCATTTAGTAAGCATTTAACATGCCCTTTACTATGTGGCCAGCACTCTGGTGCTGGTGCATCAGTGAACCAGACAGAGGACAATCTCTGCCCGCTGGTGTTTGTGGCCTGGCACATAAATAATTACTGCCAGTTGCTGAGCACTTTGTATTGGTAAGGCACTGTGGTGGATTGCTCTATTGTTAAAAAGAATTTGTTGCCTTTCTTTACGAGGGTCCCCTCTGTAGGAGGATTATATTTCCCCTTTATTGACATCAGGTTTGGACACTTGGCTTTCCTTGACCAATAAAATGTGAGAGGAAGTGACATGTTCCTTGTTTGAGCAGATGTTTTAAATTCCATCTTGTGGTTTTGCCAGTGGCTTTTTTTCCTGTCATGGAACCAGTATCCCTTAGCTAGAGCCAGTCCCAGAATGATGGCACCTTCAGATTGGGTCCCAGAATGATGGAGCAGAGCTGAAGCCGATCCATGACAGAAATTATTAACATAACTGAGAAATAAACCCTTGTGTTGTAGGCACCATGATTTTGGAGTCATTTGTTAACACTAACATAATACATCCCAAACACAATGTGATGCTAAACATCATTCGAGGTACTAGATAAGACACGGAAGAAGATGTAGGCCTTGTCCTCAAGGAGAGTGCAGTTTTGGTGAATGCATTCAGTGTCCACAGGTTATTGGTAGTTGGGGAAAAGGAGAATATACGTATGGAAAGGACTTTGAAGTTGGGACTCTGCTGACCTTCACCTCACCCCTAGGCTGAATCAGTCGGTGTGTTGACTGGGTCTGTGATCCAGCTCCTCACTGTTAAAACTTCTTATCATTCAAAATTTGATCAGCATGGTTTTCTAAATCCTCATTCAAATCACCTTTTGTAAAAAAAAAAAAAAAAAAAAAGTGTAAGAGGATGGGCTTCTACAGAAAGTCAGCAGAAACTTCTTTCATAAATTTATTAATCAGCATTCACTAGGTAACCTAAGAATCTACCTAGTTGAACTGTATCAGAAAAATCCAGAAAAATACGAGGTCCTAGGTTCCATGTCAGTTATGTTTGTGAGCATTCAGATTTCCCGTTACCACAGCTATGCGTACATCTCACTTTGCATGGGGATATTAGAGAGACAAAGCCCAGGCTGGGATTCTGCGAAGAATTTCCTCACCGTGAGAAGCTAAGGAATATATGCCCAAGGTTCAGGGGAGTATTTGAAATCCTTGAAATAATTATATGTAAAATTTTATGTGAATATACATTGTTGTGGGGTGTAGCGTTCATCACATTCTCAAAGGGAATCGTGATTCCCCTGGGAGGTTATAAGCCCTGTTGTGGGATGAGAATGGAAGTCAAACAAGGATCTGCAGAGTGCCAGGATATAAGGGACAGGTGGGACGAGAACCCAGAAGGGAATCCAAGAAGGAATCATTGGAAAGGGTTGAGGACCAGGAGCAAATATGTTACAGAAGCTGGCTACTTATTTATCATATTTTTTTAAAAAATCTGTTCTAGAATTTTCATGAATTCTACATGCATCTTCATGGTATTTCTTTATGATTCCTTAGAAGTTACCAAACTTGGAGATATATTTAATGTCTTAGGATACGATTTTTCTTGATCTATAAATACAAATTTAAAGCAATTCCTTCTTCTTTTTCTGTCTCCTTTTTATTTTGGGCTTCCGTTACTTTTTTTCTTTTTTTTTTCCCTTAATCCTTTTTTACCCTTCCCAGATTAAAGATCATTCTTGTTTAAAAAGGCTGACTCAAGATGGGAATGAAGCAGTCTTTTAGGTTATCTGTAGACAATTGATCCCAAGTAAGGAAACCTGCCTTTGTTATTCTTTAAGTCTTTAAAGTTTTCCTTAGGGCTTCTAACAAATGTCTACCTTTTTAAAACAACTTTATTGAGATATAAATTGTTAACACAGTAAATTGCACATACTGAAAATGTACAGTTTGATAAGCCTTGACATATATGTATGCCTATAAAACCATCACCATTGGGATGCCTGGGTGGCTCAGTCGGTCTGCCTTCAGCTCAGGTCCTGATCCCAGGGTCCTGGGATCAAGTCCCACAGTAGGCTCCCTGCTCAGTGGGGAGCCTGCTTCTCTCCCTCTCCCTCTGCTTGCTGCTATGTCTGCTTGTGATCTTAATTATCTTAAAAAAAATTTAAAATCTTAAAATCTTAAAAAAAAATCACATTCAAGATACTGAACATATCCATCACCCCCAGAAGTCTCTTAGTAATGTCCCCCATTTCTCTCCAGGCAACCACTATTTGTTGTCCTTCACTTATATTCGTTGGCATGTCCTAAAATAAAGTTTATACTCTTTTTTGGTCTACCTTCTTTCCCCAGCATGATTATTTTGAGATTTATCCATGTTGTACCATGCATCGATAGTTTATTCCTTTTTTATTGCTAAGTAGAATTCCGTTGTATGGATATACTGGAGTTTGTGTGTCCATTCACCTCTCAATCGATACCGGGTTATTTCTAGTTTTTGACTTAAAAATAGAACTGCCATGAACATCCACATACATGTCTTTGGATGGTTGTATGCCCTCATTTCTCTTGGGTAAATACCGAAGAGTGGAGTGGATGAACCAATCATATGGTAGGGTGTGTGTGTGTGTGTGTGTGTGTGTGTGTGTGTGTAGAGTGAGAGATTTT